>NC_041019.1:51780289-52086122 GCF_004193775.1 Glycine soja | reverse complement strand
CACCATGATAAGGACCTGCCAAAAGCCAAAAGCCATCAAACGGATAAAAAAATACTATTGAAAAAGGAAGGTACATGATACAGAAATATTGAAAAGGATATCAAAACAGGACAAATCAACAATTAAAGGTGAAATCAGCAACTATGATGTTAAATTTGTTACAGCTAAAAAACCAACAAAAGTTCTAGCTCAAAGCCTCAAACCGATCCTTTTCCAGCTAGAAATCAGTTCTATATCCAGACTAAGAATTCCACAGCAAGCAAAGGAGAAATCAATAAGAAAGTAACAAAAATTTCTTTGCAAATTAAAAAACCAAACACAAAATATTGTTCTTCCCAAATCTATTTATAGAATCTGCAGAAAACACATAGCAATCAACACAATAAACAGAAAAAAGGTATCAATACCATCCTGCAGCTACACAAATCTAAGTCCACCAAGGTCAAATAGCTATCTCCACCACATAAAAAAAATGAAAAAACCACCAAATAAAAGGCAAAGACACACAAAAGCAAAGCATCTAACTTCATCAGAAGCACCAAAGCAAAAAAACAAAGAAAGAGAGAGGAAAGGGAACTCACTGTCATTGGGTCCATGAAATTGCACATAAAATTCTTGCATTCCATCATTAATCATCTCCACCTTGTAATCACTCATCATCCTACGGAAAACAAAAGACAAAGAGGACCCAGAATCAGGAACAGAAAGGGAAGAGACCCCATTAACAAAAAGATTGAAACTTTGATGAATTGAGAGAGAGAGAAAGGATTAACAGTTTCATCAAGTCCATCTCTCGGCGCTTGCTTGGGGAAGACATGTTTCTCTGTGTGTGTTTTGGTTGGTCCCTTGCTTTGCCTTTTCTTCTCTTTAGCCTTTTCCTTTGGCAAGTGGAGAGAGAGAGAGAGAGAGAGAGTTGGGATTGGAGACTCTTGTGCAGCTGAAAGGAAGTAGAATTTGGTTCAGGCAGCAATCAGCACAACTAGGAGATAACAACAATAATAGTAATAATAATAATAATAATTATAAAAGTGAACTAATGAACCATGAAATTGATAAATATCTTATATTAATAAGATAGATAATTAAAAAAACTTAATTTATATAATATAAAATAATTTTATATTATTATTTTATTTTATAATAAATTTATCCTATATGATAAATTATAATTCAACTTCTCTAAATCAAGAAACATGCAGTTTAAATGAGATAAAATTATTCTAACTTTATAAATGATTCTGAGTTCGAGTTTTACAGCCTGTTTGAAAATGGATCTACAAGACTACAACGTGATTTTTCACATTTATCCATCTTCACTAGTTACTAGCTGCAGCTTCTGACAATTTTTTATCATAGACGTGAATAATGGGACAATATGTGTTTAACACGTGGTCAGTCTTACTCGGTTTAATCAAAATGATCACAAGTGATATATGTTGCTTATATAAAAAAATGTTTAATTTACTTTTCTTAATTTTGTCTCAAATTTCTTATACTATTTGATTTTATCATTATATTAATTATATACTAATAATATTTAATAAAGATACCGATGTAAAATTTTATTACATTATCACATCAACACATTCATATAGATGTGATATTTTATTGTAACTTTACGTAAGTTTACATAATGAATGTTAAGTTGAGAAATTTGAGTCTATGGGATATAAATTAAACAAAAGGATAAAATTTAGAAACGTGAAAAAATAAAGACATAAAGAATGCAATTAATCACAATAATGAGGATGAAGATGTTGTGTTCTACGGTGTTCTAGTAGATTTTCGGTTACGTCAAGGAACAATAATGTTTTGGAGTTTTGTTACCGTAATTGGTAACTGGGCTTTTTATAATAATTTCGATGAATTTGAGTTGTGCTAATTTTTAGAATAATTATTTGATCATCTATTAATGATTTGTATATGCACTAAAATGGTTAAAGTGATGTTTAATTTGAGAAAATATTTTTATTTTTATTTTTATTAGTATATATAAATAATTATATTTATTTATTATTTCTAAAAATTTATATAGAAAATTATTAAAATAATATTTGTTATTTTCATTACTTAATTATAGATATTTTAAAGTAAAAAAATAAAAATAGTATAATCTTTTAATTATAAATAAAAATAAATTAATTTTTTATTAGAATATTATTTTCTTTTCGAGTCGACTCTTGTTTTGTTTAAACTAAAATATAGAGTTAGTATTTTTGTTGCTAAAAATATAGAGATATTTCAAAGTAAAGCAAATCGATCAAAAATTTGACATAATAAATTAAAATGGATAATTTCATTCATTTTAATTTTAAAGCATGATAAAATTCAAATAAAAAATATAATATATTTTAAAATAATATGCCATTTATAAAATCTTTGTATTACGCATTCTTAATTTTGAAACTTTATAATAATACATCAAATCAAACCTGACTTTTTTTCATCATTTTGTTTGACATCTATCATAAGATTCATAGCTTATGTTTGGTAACAAATAATAAATTATAAATTATTTAATGTTTATTTTTATTTATAAAGACTTAAATTTTAATTTCATTTAAAAGAAATTAAGTCTCCTATTATACAAACTAATAAGTATTAATTAATCATGCTATGCTCAAAATCAAATAAGAAGTTCAATTTTTAAATTTGAGATGGATGAAGAATTGAATATAAAATTATAATTATGAATTAATTTTATTGATAAAACACTAGCGGCTGCAGTGGATACAGGAGGAGGAAGGTGGTTGGAATTTGGAAGGTACAACCAATGGTGATGGTGGTAGTGGATGACAGCAACAACTCTTACAATATATTATTATTTATGTCTCGTTTATTTTAAAAATTAAAACAATTTATTTTAATAAAATTAATTTTAAATTGTTAAATAAAAATAATCTGTAAATTTAAATCAAATTGAATTATAAATTTTTATTTAAATAATTTTTTAAAAAATATGAAAATTAATTTTTTAATGTCAAAATAAATAAATAAAATTAAGAACATAGCAACGGAAGGACTCTATTAATTATTACTTTTATAATTATACCTTGATAAAAAAAATAATGTATAAAATGTTAATAAATAAAAGAAATCAATATGTATTAATAAATTATAATTAATTTTAGTAAAAAAATAAAATTATATTTCCTTTCCTATAGACTATGCAAGTATTACAATGTCTTTCTTTTTTCTGTTTAAATATACTAATTTATCCATTTAACTTTAACACTAAACCAAATTACACTTCCATTCTCTAAGAGAAGCAACTATTGCCATGCTCTCCTTTCTTATGTTAAGTGTAATATAAATTATACTTTCCATCATTAGGAGATGCAACAAGGAATTAATCCATCAACCTCATTGTGTTCTGATACTCAGAATCATGATGAAAATTAAATGCAGAAGCACTAATGAAGTGATAAAAAATTTATAAAAAGATCAAGATTGATTTTATGATCTTAGAGAACTTTATTTCTTTCTCTGAATATTTTCTCTACAAGGATAAAGAGAAGAAGAAAGAAAGCAAAACTCACTTCTTTCTACCACTTACTCCAAATTTGATAATTATAATTTGGTCCCGTATCAAATTATAATATTACTAATAGTATCTACATAATTAATCTTTCATGATATATATGTCGTTAGCCATAATTTTATATTGATGAGACCATTTTAATATTTTGACTAATAAAATAATAACCATAACTTATTCAATTATGTGATATATATATATTATGATCCAAAATTGCTAACTGATGCAAGTATCACCTAGTCCCTCCTCTCGTGTGATAAAATATATAATTTAGTATATTTAACTTATTATCACAACAAAATATTCATTATGAAATTTTTAGTATATTTTTTTAATTAAAATATATGCTAAAATATTTTTAGTTTACTAAGTTATAATTCACTCACTCGATAAAGGTCTTTTGAAATATATAATTAAATTTAAAATATAAATATAAATATAAATTTTGAGATAAATTATCTATATGCCAATTTATAGGTATTATATGAAACTGAATAATATTTGTACATTTAATATACATATTTTAGCATTTTCATTTAATAACTAAACTAATATATTACATAATAAATATAATATTTAATAATAATATTATTAAATATAATTATATATTATAATAATAATTATAATAATTAATATTATATAAAAAAATTATAATTATTTATATATTTTTAAAATACTATATTAATAAAATCAATTAAATCCTACCCTAAAATGAATTTCATGAACTAGTTTTTGAACAATCATATATAAAATAAAAAATTATATGGAAATTATTTTTTCCGTCCAAAGTAGACTTTTTTTTAATTATTTTTTATTTTATTTAATAAACTGTACTAATTGCAAGGGAATTTAATAAATAGTGGGTTTTTAATGTAAATTTTTTAAATATTTTATTTTCATTTTTTTAATTACTAATATTATGTATTTGGGAATGATAATAGGTTTTAATTACTTTATCGTTAAGTATTAGAATGCATGTATTTATTTTTTTACTATTATGAAATTATTTATTGTCTTCATAAATTTTAATTTTATTTTAATTTTTAGATAATTGGTTTAGTCAAATCTAACTTAATCTAACCGATGAACACTCCTAATTTTATAGATATTTGTATTGTTTTCTAATCAAAATAACATTTCATCTAATAATTTATGTAACAAAAATTTCTATTAAATA
Organism: Glycine soja; assembly: GCF_004193775.1. Taxonomy (NCBI): domain Eukaryota; kingdom Viridiplantae; phylum Streptophyta; class Magnoliopsida; order Fabales; family Fabaceae; genus Glycine; species Glycine soja. The sequence goes on along the minus strand of NC_041019.1, from coordinate 52,081,407 downwards.
TCAACATATATTATCAAAGTAAAACTTTAATCAACTCTAATTAAAAAAATAACATAAAAACACCTAAAAAATTGTATCTTGCTTTTATTCTTAAAAAAAAATAGTATCTTAACTGGGGGTGACTAATTTAAAGTCCTCAATTTCTGGGGACTAATTCAGTGGGTTATTATATGGTGGGACTTGATTGCTTAGATCATCTGTAGTCCCCTCATCTAGTCAACAACTTTAAAACCATAGTTAATTGGAAAACAACTTGTTACGTTACATTTATCCAAAAAATAAAAGTTGTTACGTTACAATATTACATAGTAGCTAATATTGACTCATCTTGTTACTCACCAACATGCGCACGTAAGTTAATTAAAATAAATTAAACGTGCAACACAAATGTAACTTTTTTTTTATCAGCCAATGCAATTTAATTGTACAACTAAAATATCCATACAGTTAACGTTAACGTTGTTTTAAACATTGAGCTAAACCATATCATCAGTCTTCCATTACTTATCAGTTGTGTTTTAGTCTCAATCAAAAATGGACAAATTTACACGAATAAAAATACCAATCATTGATATATATATATATATATATATATATATATATATATATATATATATATATATATATATATATATATATAACAGCGTTATACACATAAAATTACCAACAATCACGTTATATATGTTGGTGGTGACGGGATCATGGCAAAGGTTGTCGGCGCATGATAACAGTTGTAATTATTGTAATGACAAATAATGATAGTCATAATGTTAAGTTTGAGATATTTTAAGATGTTATAAATTAATTAATTTAATATTTAAGATATTTTGATTTTTCTATTCAGTAAATTTTATAAAGATTTTGTGATTAAATGAGCTTTTAATTTGAATTTAAAATATTTTAATTTTAGTCTTTTATTTTATAATCTAATGATTGAGATTAATAATTTTCATAAGAAGATCATTCTCCTATAAAACCAATTAATAACAAATGTTGGATCAAGAATAAAAATAATAGATTGTTGAGATTAAAATACTTAAAATTTTAAATTAAAATCTAATATATCATCCAATATCTAAAAAGTTAACCAAACAACAAATAAATTTACAAAAATCTCAATTATCATTTTCTAAAATATCTCAATTAACTTAAACTTATCACCATCTTACAATTGTCATTGTCATCTCACCATTACAGCTACCACCACCTCCATCAATCGCAGCCACCTACATCATCATGACCTTTCTCGTTGTTATAATTATCAACACCATGACTATCCTGCAATCACCATTATGATTGTTACCGACAGCATAACTGCTATTGACAGTGGCAGTGACAGCCATAGTGATGATGATGTATTAACATTAGCTAAGATATTTTAGAACATGATTATTAGGTAAATTTTTTAGAGATTTGATAATATTATTTTAATTTAATTATTTAATATTTCTAATCTTGATTTAACGATGGTTATCAATTGTTTTCATGTAATAAAGTAAAAAAGTATTATGGTGATTGCTAATGCACATCCACTTTTTTTTTTAGTATGACCGTGTTAATAATCAATATCATAAATATTTGGAAAAAAAAATCAATAAACTTCTATGTGTTAGTAAGTTTAATATAAGGTTATTATAATAATTTATGATTTAATTTTAAAATAATCATTTCTCTCTCCCCTCTCATCTCTATTACCATTAAATTTTCATACCCTATTGTTTTTCCTCATTCTTTTTCCTCTCTCATAAACATTAAATTATGAATCCTCTTTTCTCTTTCATAAACATTAAATTATAATATATATTTATTTTAAAACAAATTAAGTGTGTTTGATTCAGATTCATTTAAAAATAATAATAATAATTGTTCTATTTAAATAAATTTGAAAAATAATATTTTTCTAAAAACAATTTATAGTAAAAAATAATAGTAAATTACATTTTTTTTTTATTTTTTTCAACCAACTTGTTGCTCTCTTTGAGCCACAGTTTTTTTAAAATAACATTTTTGTAATCTTTATGAAACATATTTTTTAATTACTCTTTTAAGAAAAAGGTAATCATTTCTTTAAAAAATTTGCGTAATCTTTCCTTTGTATTCAATCATATGTTTATTGTGTAGTGTATAAAAATCAACCTTTTATATTAGTATGATTTATTTTCACTTAATATGTTTTGAAATTATAAAAAATACTATGAATTTAAATTCACATTTTTTACAATACAAAATTTTCATAATATTTATATTATGTTGATAGATGAGAGAGGAGAGAGATTGAAAAGTTAATGTTTACAGGAGAGAAAAAAAAAAAGAGAGATTGATGATTTAATGTTATGCGAGAGAAAATTTACTTTTGTAAATTAATAAATCATTAAAATAATTAATTAAAATAATTACTACAAGTAAATTAAAAATGCATTTTTAAATTAAAAATATAATTTTAAAAGCATCCACATATAATAATAAAAACAACTAAGCATAACATTAATTTATCCAAACTCAAGTTATAAATAAACAACATTACAAAGATAATCATTCAACTTGGACGTGACAATTCTTAAAGTTTATAACGTTCTAATCACTTAACAAAAACTCTAATTAAACTTGGACATCATGTGGGGATGAAACTTTATAAGACTCCTAAAAAAATACGTTAAAACTAATTAGCTTATAATTATATATTACAAAATTATATTAAAAAAAACACAAATGGATAAGATATTTGGCCTCATCATTAGAATCAATTTTTCCATATTTTTACAAACGCTTATCTCCTAAGTATATATATTGCTTGGATCCATTAATACCAATAGAAACTAAAACATGATAATAAGGCTAAGAATTAGACTATCAAAAACAATAATTAAAACTTCCAATAAAAGGTAAGTCAGAAATGAATGGATTAGATTTAAGGTTTCACTCTACTACTCTAAGTATCTATTACTAATAGAGTATTATTCACAAAATTAAAAAAATACACAATTTTCTTTTCACATCAAATCAAATATATAATATATATTATTTATTAATGTAACATATTATAATTAAATATATATGACATATGCAGGGGTTGGGTACTATTGTACTCGTACCCGCACCCACACCTATATAAATTTGTGGGTAAATACTTGTCCATGTACCTAGCCTCAATATGCAACTAATTATTTTCTCCACTTATGGATATTTTTGTGGATACCCCTGAGGTTTGAGTACACTTTGTTATCTATTGAGAGGAGAATAAATACTATGAAAATTTAATGCTGATATAGATGAGAGAGAAAAGAGAAATGATTATTTTAAAATTAAATCACACATTACTATAATATTCTTATATTAAACTTACTAACACAAAGAAATTTATTGGTTATTCTTATATTAAACTTACTAACAATTCCCATATTATCATATTTAAAAACTCTATATTGTCATATTTTATAGTTGATATTATTAAATTTAAATTTACTTTGGTGATGATTTTGATCACTCAATTTAAATTGTTAAGATTGAGTCATAAGTCTCACAAAATTATTTGTTGGGTTTAGGTTAGTAGTATTTTTTTAAAAACCTAAAATTTTTCTGGCTGATAATTAGAAATTAATTTCTTTAAAGTATAAAGATCATTAAAGTGGATATTATTACTCCTAACATTTTTTTTAAGGTTAGCAACAATGAATGACATCAATGAACTTGTGATTCAATTATTGACTCTTATATATATATATATATATATAAGAATTTAAGATGTGAATATGTGATGTTGATGTTAGAGGTTAATTGTTAGATAATCCTACATTTCTTTTTCTCTCCTAGTTTACAATTCTTAATAGTGACAATAATGATGATGATAAAAACAAGAAAAAAAAGATTATTAATTTTCATTTTTTGAACATCTAAGATTCAATAATTCAACTATATATCCAGTTATTCAGGCAAAAGCTAGGACTCGATCTATTAACACTTCCATTATGAAAATCAACCAGGATTGAAGATTATAAACAAGTCCAATATTGATAGCCTGATTGTTGGCTTTGAGGTTTAATCACTTATAGAGAAAATGTTTGTTACACCTAATACATATTTAGTTTATTATTCTATATCATGAAAGAAGGATAATCAATTTACTTCAACAATAATTTTATAGAGTTACTTTACATCCTAATCATTGATTTTTTAAAATCTAATTATTAAGATTAATTACTCAAAACAACCATATGATAAAACTAAATGATTAATAGAGGAAAGTAATACTATTAATTTAAATGAGGAATTATATAGGAATAGTCGTAGCCATACGAAAACTTGAACCTATGAATCTCATCCAACTCGACTTTGACGAAGAAATCCCTCTTTGAGTTTGAATTTAAGGTTTCCCCGATCAGATTTAGGTTCTGGGATGTAACTAACTCTCAGCCTTGCTCCATCCCTGTCTCATTACATTTTTTTGTCACAATATATATATATATATATATATATATATATATATATATATATATATATATATTAAAGTGAAAATTTATTTTTATAATTTTAAAATATAAATTAACTAGTTTCATAGTTATATTTGAAAAAATATTTTAATACTTGTCAAAGTATTTGAATACTCCATCTAATACTATTTTAGAGTATTTGAATATCATAAATATGCTTCAATTTTTGAATACTCTGTATTAGCGGCCCATTTTGAAAGTCCATTATCTCTTTTTATTTATTTATTAAATTTACAGATTTAACAATGAAAAATCTTTGTAAAAAGGAAAAATTCTGCCAAAATACTTACTCATTTGATTTCGTTGATTTCTTCAATACTTATTAAAGGTTTGCACAATAGGTTGTGTGATTGTGATGCTTGCTATGGTTTTATGTGAGATTGGAAATATTGATGGTTGATTCAAGTTCCTAAGCTTATCTTGACCTAGAATGTCTCAGTTGAAACTACAAGTGTTAACTAAAGTCAATGCCTAGATCACTTGTTTTTCATATTTTTCATTCATAGGACCGTATGGTAGGGATCATGGGTTGAAAGGCACAAATATGTTTTGTTTGGTATAACCAAGGATGAGTCTCAAGTTATGTAATATGATCGCTAACACTTCTTACACATAATTATAATGGGAGGGAGGAAGTAAGTGAAAAAAGATAACTAATGTTATATTAAAAAGTTAAAATAACAATTATTTTAAAGATAATTGTTTTCTCTTATACGACAATCATAATGAGACGAGAGAGAATTAAGTAAATATTCAATATACATCATCATTTTAATGTGATTCTTATTAAGTAAGCATCTAATATACATCATTATTTTATATTTAACATCTTAGTTGCACCATAGCTCGACCAAACTCGAAAGATCTCAAAACTTTTAAAAACATTTTTCTGTCTATCTTGAACATGTGCTAGTATGCATTATTTGGATTTATACAAAATAAGAAAAAATGGAATATAGGAACTAAAACTCAAATGAAACATGATCATAGGAATGAAATCTAGCCTAACCATTTATTTTTCTTTCATACATCAATTAGAGCAGTAATATTTGCCACAAAACACAAATGCACGTATATGCACAAATACATGTACATGTGTTTTATTTGTTAATTGAAAATTAAACACAAAATAAAATTAAAAAAAACAAAATTACCTGTTTAATGGAAATTATGGGAATACAATTTTTTCTCAACAGATAGTATTTCTCTATTAATCAATATTCTTTTGATAGTGAGACTAATAGTGTAAAACGAAAATAAACTGTTACCATGCAAAAGACAGATTAGTTGCATTCTTTCATTTCATAATTATCAAGTTTATTTATCATAGACCAAGGAGATAACCCATAGACTGAGTTGATCAAATATAAACACATACACGATACAAACACATGTAATTCTTAAGTGGTGAAAATTTTACACAATCCAAAGTAGTTTTCCTTTGTTTTCTCTTTATTATTTTCTAGAATGAACCTACATGAATTTTTCTTGACTATTTAAACAATCCCATGTGAATATTTTTTGAATTCATGATTAACAAGCTAAAATTTTACACATTGTTGTTTAAGGCAACTTGATAAAATGACTACTACCCATTAGGATCATGTTGGAGTGTAGGGCTAAAATTTCCATTCTTAGATGGCAATGTATTGGTTGATGATCAAGTGAGTGAAGCACATTTGTTGAGTATCCATGGTGCTTCTTTTCTAACTCATTGAAATGAATGATATCCTTTTAGATAAAGAATTCAATTGAGGTTCTATTTCCTCCTCATCAACCAAAATCTATGAGCTACCAAGCAATGTTTTGACTTTCATGGAATAAGTTCACATAATATTATTTGTTTTTTGTTTAAATATGTTTTTGTCTTAATAAATACTCAATTTGTGTTTGTTACCCAATAAATTCTTGTTTTGTGTAAAGTTTTTAATAGAACAACAATTTTATTTCTAATCCTTGATATTTTATTTTAGTTTATGATAAATTAGCGAATTTTGTGTGTGATCATGATAAATTAGCAAATTTTGTTTTAGAGACTAATTACAAATGAAAAAATATATATTAGTAAATAAACACAAAATACACAAATTTATCATGAATTAGAAAAAGTGTCAAGAATCAAAAATAAAATTATTATTTTATTAGTTATTCAACGTAAAATAAAAATTTATTAAAGTAATCACGAATTAAATATTTGTTATGGATTAAAAATATATTTAAGCCTTTATTTTTTAACATATTTTTCATTGAGAGATCCTTCTTTTCATTGCTTTCCTTATCTTCAATGAGGATCCATGCACAAGATTTTAAATTTCACATGACAACTATTGTTCTTTAAAATATAATTTCACGTGACAATTAAATAAATAGATTTTGAACACATATTTTCTAAGATTTTATATCAGTAGATAAATTAATATTTTTTTAAAATTAATTATTTAATCAACGAAGTTTTTTTTACTTTCCCAAACTATTTTAATAAATACTCATCAAATTTATTTAATCAATATTACATGCAGTAAGACATTATCAAATCATAATTAGTAACTCCCTGCTTCCAATTCAGCAACAAGCAAGTCAGTAACTTTCGAATGTTCTCTAGCGTTGGACAAGTCCTGAATTAGTTAATATCTTGAAATTAATAACTCTCATGCCTCCAATATGTTTTTATAAGTTTTACAGAAAGCGCATATTGGATTAAGTTATATTAGATTAGATTTCATTACATTCTAGAGCTATTAAAAATATGAATTCGTTTAAAATAAGTCTACATGAGTCTAGAGTTGTTGCTACCAATCAACCAGGAATCATGATATCCAATGCCTTAATCGACCATTCAACAAGATAAATATAAGAATAACATAAATATCAAATTGAAATAGATAAAATCATATGAACTTTAAACACTAATGAATTAATGATATATAAGCAAAGGTCTAAAATTCAGTTATTTAAGACTAGACCACTATAGAAGATAAGACCCCAACATAGTAGTTCTAAAAATGCATTATTACCTAGGAATAAATAAACTAATAAACTATTAAGTTAATTTAGGGTGTAATCACTAATCACAATACATTTCCTCCTTGGGTTACTTGATCAAAAGCTTGTAGGCAATAAGGTCAGTTTTGGATTTCCTAACATGTGTTAAAAGCATATATTACCATAGTAGGATTGTCTGGTTAGCCATCATCAATCTGTCAGAGTATTCATTAAACAAGCTTAGAGCAAGTGCTTTGGAAATATCGAGAGGATGAAAAAGAAAGTGGAGATCACTAACAACACTAATAATTTTATTCATACTTTTATCTATTTAATTACTGATTGAAGATACGTGGTATGAAATCAATATGAATCAAGAAATAAATTAATCTCCATTTCAAAATCGGGAAGAGACTAAAAATACTAGTGTACATTAACATTATTGTTGCTGTCAAGTTCCCAAGAAACCTTCCTAAGAAAACCTTAAGCTTAATAGTTAAAGCCTTTAAAAAAATTGAAATTTTAAGGCTAAAGATGTGCTTAATGGATTCATGAATTAGTAACTCACTTCCAGAATTACAAAACATAGCAGTGAAAAGTATGTCAGAACTCTAAACCAATTTTTAAAGAATCTACTCAGCAGCAACAAGAAAGGAACAAGAAAACATAATAAAAAAAACCCCAAACCCCTCTGCATGTAGATTATAGCAATGACAACAAGAGGGAATTTTTAACTGTATCACCATTTCACATTGGGCATTCAACAAATGCTAATAGCTACACAAAATAGCACAAACACCTCCACAAATAACAATTGATAGAATAAGACTAAATATGATAAATGCAAAACAAAAAAAACAAAAATGTTAATATAATGAAACAACCCATTCACAGGTACAACTTGTAATATCATCCATGACCATTAATTAAAAAAAAAAGATCTTTCAAAGAAATAAAGAAAGCCTAGATAATCAAAACATGAAAGCAAACTTGGGTTTGAACTGAAAACTCAAATCCAAGCAATCAACTAGCCAAAGAAAATAGAAGATTAAAACTTTTAAATGTAAAATGTAATTCAAAATGATCAAGCAAAACCTAGGGGAAAAAATCAATGAAGGCAATGTGTGGTAAACAAATCTATTGACAGGAAGAGAGTAGCTAGCCCTTACACTCTGAGGTGACTAACGGTGAGTGGTGACAGGACTGGGTGGCGACGGTGCGGTCTAAGGGAAGTGAACAACGCAGCACAGTCTAGGACGAGAAGTGAAGTGAACGAGTTATGTGAAGGTTTGAGCTTTGAGTGAGACTCAATTGTTAAGTTTCTTAAAATATAAGAGTAATTTTGTAATTTTCTCAAATCAGGGATTCCTGGGGCGGGGGGAATGATCTTCGTCCCCGTCCCATCCCTGTCATGTCCGCAGGGAGATATTTTTTCCCGTCTTTGTCCCCCTCGAGGAAAAAATCTCTGTTTGTGGGACCCTAAATAGGACAATCTCCGTAGGGATCCCCATTAACTGTACAAATTGACACTCCTACACACATTGTATAAACATTTCAAGCTTCTCACTAACCACATACATCGTTCCTTCCCTCTTAACACATAAATACCTTTGAAAAAAAACAGTTATTCTTTCTCCTCTCATCAGGAGCACACACACACTAACAAATCATCAATTTATCACCTATTCCTTTTTTTTCTCACTCTTACACACTCTCGTTTCTTTTATCCTCATTCACATTAGACCTCACATAAGCACAACACATAGACTTCGACATAATATTTTCTCTTTCTTCATGTCTCACCCACAACGATTATTCTCGTTGCTCCTACATCACCCTGATACACCAGTCATCATCACCACCAATCACAGCCCTGCCACCAACGAGTCCATTTTGCAAAACTAGCGTATACCAATGCAACACCCTACAACTATGGTTATTGCCATAATGTTAGGTTGTCAATACATTATATTTCATTTGTTTGGTTTCTAAACATAATGAATAAGTTAGAGGTTTATCATGGAATAATGGTAGAATTCCAAAAAACAATGGTAGGAAGATATCTTTAAGTTGGTTTTCATGCTCCGTTGATTGATGACTTGAGTGATAGATTTTAATAAAAGTCTTAAAACCTAGATTAGTATGTAAGATGCTTGGATCAAGAAATATTATAGTTTAAGTGATATTTATTTTAAGTCAAGATGCAATCTCTATTTATGCAATGTGAGTAATCTTATAGTGATGAATGAGGAAAACAAGGGGAAAAATATAAAAATGTGTGAATTTAAGTAATATTTTTTCTTATTTTTTAAAACTTTTATTTTATAGTATTAATTTAAATTAAATTATATAATATATTTAAAACTTAAATATTTCTACATCTACATTGCTAGAACCAACCACATTGGATCATACCTAATGAATTTAAAACTTTTATTTTATGGTTTTGATTATAACAAATGTATTAAAATTTGATAGACTAATGGATTTTATTGAGTATTATAAGAATACTATCGTCCAAGACATTTTGGTATTGAAATCCTTAACCTTTGTATTACTTTAATTATATATAACATTGAGTCCAATACAACTTTAGTCTTGTTTTTCTTAAAAGATTATCTAGTGTCCAATGCGATATAACTGAATAGGCATTTAAGAGTTTGTGAATGCTAACACTTAATGTGCTAAGTTGTTTTTAAAGGTCCAAATTGGAGATAAAAAAAACTTACACAATATTTTTATATTTAAGTCTTCCATTGTCCAAAAACATATAGTACACATGTGCCCGGAACAAGAATGGTTCATGCTTAAGAGTTTTGTACCTTTTAATATTCTCTCGTCTTTTTGAATTGCTTAATCATTTGAATTTCAAGTGTATACTAAGACATGTAAGAAAAAAAATATATTATCTACAAGACAATTCATTGTATTAGTAGTGGAATGTTGCTCATAAAAGGGTAGTAAGTACTACCATTCTTTCTCCATTTCATGCTGCCACATGCATATACGGAAAATTCTAAGAAAGAATGAACAATTTTGAAGAAGGCACCGAAATCCACAATAATAATCTCTTTAAGCCTATTAAGAATAAAGCACAATAGAGAATAACTTTTACATCCAAGTGAAATCATCAAGCTTTGTTTTTACTCTGATACAAGCCTTTCTCTAGATGATCATACACAAGTATTCATTGTGCAATCCTTTGCTTAACAAAGTTTCTATGTAAATTGATTGTAATATGTATCCTCTCTTTGAGAGTTATTTTAAATTGTAGTCATTCAAACTATTGTTTGAAAAGTCAGGAATAATTTAGTGATAAAAACAGTACTGGAATGTTTATCAATCTTAAAAGAAGACTAAAGAAGTGGCACAAAGAATACTTGTACAAACCAAAAATGATAGAGTAAAATACTTGTTTTGTAATATTTTTTTATTAGTGAAATCCTTCAAGGATTTGAAGGAGAACTAGACGTAACATAATATTTTCCAACCTTTTTTCTTTTCCTTTAGTTGTGTACTCTTCCTCATCATCTCCAGTGTACCCCGCACAACCATCAACAAAACCTTTCCTCTCGAAACTCCTTCTACCACACCAGAGATATAGATCTTGAAACTGTAGAAGAAGAACTCAAACACTTGTCCTCTTCCCTAAACACTTGATCTTGAAACTCTAAACACAAGGAAATCATTGATGTTGCCTAAAGAGGAAAAGTGAGTTAACGAAAGATTTTTGGTTCTTGTCTTCCTTTGTTGTGCGTGTAGTGCACTTGGTCAATTTTGAAGAAAAAAGGATAAAGAAAGTGAGAAGAGGTTGCCAACAGCGACAAGGGAACCTAATCACCCTTAGTGGCACCACGAAGCCTTCCATGATGTCCGCAACAACGTCTAACTAAATGTTTATCGCATGCTTCATTCTTACACCAAGACCATTTTTTCCTCCAACAGAAAATTGAAATAAAAAACAAAATCCAGACTGATTGGGGTTAATGTTGATGTATCATTTGGGTGTATGTGGCTCATGTGGGTTCCATTTCAAGTTCTGCTTGAAGGTAAAGTGAATGTGTGCATCTATGCTTTCACGTCTTTTCAAAAATGTTTGGAAAATGAAGGTTGATACCAAAGGAGGGTTTGGGTGACGACAATAATGGAACAATGATTATGGTGGTCATTGACTTAGAGTGGTGGTCATTAACTCAAAGAGTAGTGGGGCAAAGATGGTGGTAGTGGCCGCCAAGGAGACGAACCTAGGGAGGAATGGAGTTGGGAAATGAATAGTCAAGTGTGTGATGGAGTGTATCCTATGACTGTAAGTTAGATGAATCCAACAACAAATATAAATGGTGCACCGTAGACCACCTTTGCTAGGTGGTCCATAGTAGCATTTGCCCAATAGTATATTAGTGAAGAAACAAGGGGATATTGAATTGTGATAGTTTTGGCTGCTTACTTTGAAAAACATATATTTTAGGTTCATCCTAATGTGACTTGTACTTAAGTAGCTAAGGAAAAAAGATATCAACTTCTCAATGTTAATTATTACAGGTTTAAGTACTGAAATTTGCCTGCCAAAAATATTTTTTATACAAGTAGTTCCAATCAATATTTGTTACTCATCTCGTCACAATGATGCACATGCAACCACTTCAGTTCTTTAGATATTATATAAGAGGAATATTAGGCAGTCTGATGCTATTTTTCTATCTCTAAAAAGAGATGAGCGGCACGTGAATATTCACTACAAAAAATATTCATGGAAAGACAATACACGAACCAAATACAAATGGCTGTGTTTTCCCTGCTTTATATACATAAGGGTCAACAGGGTCTTGGTTAACTGTGTATATATAATATACTTACCAAAGCATGGATACAACACAGAATACTTGGCATAGAAAAAGGACAAACCTTAGATACAATTCCTTAAGTGTTTTTATTGTTATTTTCCAATTAAAATTAAGTAACCTAAACTTTAAATCAAACCTTTATTACCTAGATTACTAAAGTAAAACTCCAATTTTAATTAGAGAATAACATCAAAAACACATTAGAAACTCTATCTAAATTTTGTCCATAAGAAAAGTAATAGACAAGCTTGCAAATACCTGATCTAAAAACAATATCTACATAGCATTGCAAGAAACATTCAAATAGAAATTCGCATCAGAAAAAAGGTTGAAATTTAAATAACACTTCACTGCATTTGTTCATGAAACTCTATAACAAAATGTTGCTCTATATATTCCATATGCTGTTCTTTTAACTTTAAGTAACCCTTGTCAAAACCTGGTGAAAATAAAATGTGCAACAGTACCTGTAGCTGCAACATATCACTGCCAACAGACAGAAGGGATGTCTCAAAATTGGAAGCATGTAAACTAAAAGCAACCCCCAACTTCTTAGCAGTCGGATCTTCATGGTTGTCAGCTTCTGAAAAACATCATTCATCTCTCCTAAATTAACCCAACACCAAACCAAACTTTAAAGTTACATTTTTTTACTCCCCAAAATCAAGGGTGATTTAAAATTCTAAGCTAGGAGACAAAGACCCATTGATACTGAAAGTTGGTGCAGTGAAGACGCACAAAATTGTTGATTCACATTCTCAATGAAGCTCAGGATATGACTGAGGTTCACTTGTTATTTTCCCTTTTGAATGTGGCTTTTTTGGGGGATAACAAGGTGAAGCTGCGAGGTTTTGGTGTTTGATGTCCAAAAACTTTCCTCAATGGTGTGAATTCTGATTCATCATCATCACTGTCAATGTTATCAGGAGTATGCCTATTCTGATATGCTCTGCGCTGCAAAAGAAAGACATTGAAATAGTAGCTGACTAAATCTTCTCTGCTCTTCTTAGGAAATGTTTTGAAAAGATGATCCCAAAAACATTTATCAAGTGAAGCAGGGTTTGATTTCACCACATCTTTGAACTTCTTCTCTTCTTGCTCTGTCCATGAACCCCCAACTTCTTCACCTACCTTATGTAAATTCCATTGGTGAAACGCCTCACCCAATTCCAACTTAACTTTAGCCCTTCTCTTAGCAATGTGGAACCGGACACACTCAACAGAACCTTGTACTTGGCAGCCACATGAATTTTGTCTTCCCTCTCCAATGGGGTCCCTTTCAAAAAGACGACATTTGGAATTTACAGTTTTTGGAGGCCATATTTGGGTCCCCAACCACTTTGAATCAACCTCATAAGTTATGACAGTCCATTCTGGCACTTCAGCTTGATGGTTTGGCCCCAAAGGGATGTGCACTCTGGCACATCTATCAAGGCTTGAGTGAGCAGTACCGGAGTCAGGTAACAATTTCTCAGCACGATCTTCAGCATGAGAACTTGGGGTCCTCTCCAAATCCACATGTGTTCCTCCAGATGAAGCTAAGGAGACTCCTCCAGATGTAGTTTTTCCCAATAAAACTCTCTTGTCACATTTCAACCTCTGTCTAAGATTGTACATTGCCCCAACACGATCATCATACATAGAAGGATGCATTTTCTGTCCCTACAAAATGGCATAAGATTTTGTCTTTAATTTGACACAAGGGTGTTTTCAATTTTCAATAGAAACATGGACACTAGACATGACACAAACATAGACATTCTTGACACATTTAATGTACAAATAGCATGTTTGGATTTGATTTTACGATCCACGTTCTCCAACTATTTCAAGTCAATAACCTTAAATGACACAGAAGCAAGTATTTTTTGCTTCAACTGGATCCACGCTGACACGAGCAAACACCAAACTGAACAGGCTAAAAAATATAGGACAAACACACGCGCACACACACACTAAAGAGAGAGACGCTTAAATGAAACTAAGCATAAGCAGCATAACAAAAGATTTAAATTGATAATCAATATTTGTATACTCTTGCAGATCCGTTTCCTTCCAATTATAATGAACCTCACAAAAAATAAATAAATAAATATTAAGATCATTTAATAGTAGTTAATTGCACCCTGTAGTGGAGTGGGAACACACCTGAGCAGTGGTGTGCCACTATCCCACTCCTGGAGTAATTTCTTGTCCATGACCCACCTTTCTCTCCAGCGAAAGTGTTTTCTGACAAAACTACCGACGACCACTCCGGCGAAGAGAAAGAGATTAGGCAAAACAAAAAGAAAATGGTGGATAGGTGGTGCCTAATGGGAGAAAGAGAAAAGGACTAGGGTTTTAAACTTTCTTTTGCTTTTTGGGCCAAAATAGGTATTGCTTTTTGGGTCAAACTTTAGAGTGGGCATTGGACCACCACCTTAAATAGGCCACTCTCCAACCCAAACAATATTAATCATATATAAATACTATTTTTGCAGGGGAGGTTTTTTTTTATAATTAACCATATATTATTCCCATTGCATATGCATGGGTAAGGCTACATACAATAACCCTTCCCATACCTTCTCCTTGCGAGGAGCCTTTGGCACTGAGGTACATTAGTTTTATTTTAATAAAAAAATACTGTTACAAAAATATAAATTACTCTATAATATTTAAAAAATATAGAAAAAAATATTAATATGTAAGTATATATTATATAATAGAAGCAAATGTATAAAATACTATTAAACAAATATATATTATATAGTTATATAATAGATATTTTATATATAAAAATCTAGAATATATAGATATATTCAGAATAGCGATCAACCCACTCCCACTACAGTGTTTTTAGGGGGTGGCCACTCCACACCGCTGTCTACCAGTGACTGCTATAGATGGATCATTTTACAATGTAAGCACTCTTTTAAAAGGAAAATAAAAAACAAGTTGAATTATATCTTTCATAAAAGGTATATTCACCTCAAAATAACTTGCTATATTTTATAAAACATAGCAAGTTAAAAAAATAGAATATAAAACTAGCTATATTTTATGAAACATAATGAACCCTTCTCTCTAACACACGATTAGTAGTTAAAAAAAAATTAAAAACTAGTTAAACTACAAAATCATGAGTGAGGCTCATTAAAAAAGTGAAACCTACAAAATTTTGTAATTTTTGATAAATTTCAAACAATAATAAAAAGTGTGTTAGAGAATGTGTTGCTAACATTTTTCTTTTCTATAATAAAGAGCCTCACAAAAGAAAATAGAGATGAATTAATTTTTAATATTTTGTTATATGTTAATTTGAATTTTCTGAATGCTGAAAACAAATTTCCTCGGTGTCTTTTGATAATGTGTGAAACAATACAGATCAAAACAGAGGTAACTTTTATGGAATATTTTACTCCAAAAAAAAAAACAAGCAGTGATGTTCCGGGGTTAAAATTGGGTTTTTGAAGCCTATACCATGGCAGTGCCGCTATAGTGCACAAAAAGCCACTATTGCGGCCACTACGTCCGCTACTGAAAACCACTCCACTATTTGAATCTCATAGTGTGCTATTGACTACTACAGTTCATATTTTTTTTTATTTGTTTGGTTTTCACCAAGGATATTCCCCAACCAATAGTTGGAAACTAATTCCTTTCAAGGCGTAAAGATAACTAAAATGGGTTTTGCATCTCCCAACAAAATCTTCTCCATACATATAGCCAGGAACCTAACCCCTAACAACATACCTAAGGAACCCGTCTATCTACTAATTGTACTGGACCTTGTTGGTATGATTCATATTATATATCAATATCAATTATATAAATGGTCTCCAAAAAGAAACATGGATTAACATTAATAGAATTGCAGCATCACATTGAAAAAGATTAAAAAATTACTATTCAAGAGTTAAATTATGAAGTTCTGCAGCGAGATTTAAGTAATGAGTACATCATAATTAAAGACCCTATAAAGGAGCTCTCTAAAAACTTAAGAAAAAATTAATTATTCAAGAATTAAATTATGGAGGACAACAGGGCAAGATTTAAGTAATAAGCAACCATAATTGGAGACCCCATAAAAGAGCTCTCTAAGAACTCAGAGAGAGAAAAATATTCAACAGGAAAAAAATAAAAATCAATAAAAGATTTGCAATATGAATATTAAATATAATACAACAATATCAATAGGTGCATCCAAAAACCAAGAAAACAGGTAAGAAGATAGTAACCAGTAGTTATGAACAAATACCAATACATTAGTTAATCATAGGGAAAAAATGTATAAACGTGCCGTCCATGATTTCCACATATAAATCATGAAAGGGCCTAGACAAGAAAATATGATAATAGTTACCAAACATAAAAAATATCACATGATGACATATATTCAATTACATAATTCGAGAAATAAATTTATCCAAGATTTATAAGGATTTTTTCCATGATGTATGATCTCAGCACAAAACAATGACATAGAACCCTATACTATAGTTCATATTTCATTAATGACCGGCATGGCAAACAAAGAGCACATGATGTTTTCATATTACCTGCCAATTAAGCTGTTCACTGGTTGTCTCAAAATCTTTCTTCAGAAAGACAGCTTCTCGAAACAACAAAACCTGCTTCCAGATCTCCTGACTACTGTAAAACTTCCACTTAGACTTTTCAGGAATCGAACCGACTGTGGAATCACAAGGATTTTTAGCAATGCTAGTAATCCAACTTAGCATTTCTGACTTAGACTCTCTCTTCCTCTTACGACCAAATATCTCTTTGTCAACACCAGATGGATCCAATATCAAGACTTCATCACTATCATCATCATCATCATTATCACAGCACTTGCTTCCATCCGACAATCTAGGCATGTTGCTCTCTGCATCAGATGCATCCACAGTTAATATTTTCCCCCCATCAAACTCTTCCAGTATATTCCTCTCAGTATTAAGACTGCACAAGTTTCTGATAATATGCTCATCCGTCCCATTGTCCAGCATATCCAAATCAACAAGTCCTTTGCTCTGAACTTTCTTGTCCCCATTAGACTCTGGACTCACACCCTTCACCCTATTAGTATCACACAACTCCCTCCCATCTAGAAAGTCACATACATTATCAAATTCATCCCCATTAGAATCTGATTTCTTGCCCTTCACACTATCACTAACACACGACTTCGTTTCATCTAAATACTCATATACCCTCTCGAGTTCAGCCACATTTGACTCCGGTTTCACATACTTCACTCTATTACTACCACACAACTTCCTCCCATCCTTACAGTCACACACTATCCTCTCGAGTTCATCCCCCGCCTCTTCCTCACCAGAGTCATCCAACAAGGATTCAGCTTGCGCCTCCATCAAATGCTTGTGAAACTTAACTCTATCATCTATTAAACCACACTCAGGGAACTTACCATCAGTAGCATTCTTTAAGCATGCCTCTAGAGAACTCAAATGTTTACTATAAACAAGTTCAGCAGAGGAACCAACCTTCACACCCAACCCATATTCTTCCCCCACCAAATCCCACAACTTGTTCTTACAAACAGCATCATAACCACCCTTCTCCTTCACCACCATGAAAAGCTTATACAAATCCAATGGATCACCATTACTCATCATTTTCTAGACACGGATCTCTCTCATAAACAATCCACCAAGGAATTGATCAAAACAGCATGCACCCCTAAAAAATAAACCAACAAAAAACTTCGCACTATCAGCTTCAACTACAAACTCTTTTAAGGGGTTTTAGCAAAATCAAAGACAACTCCATCAAGAAACCACACCACCTGACCATGTATATCAAAATCAAATCCAAAAAAAGAAAAAAATAAATAAAGCACCATGTAAAGGTTCCATTTTTATTCTCCCAACGCCACTAAAAAAACGAATAAATACGGAAACAGAAGAACGAAAACTAGGTATGCAAGCATTCAAGGTTGAGAACTGAAAAAGGGTACCGATTGAGAATCATGGTTCGTGGCTTTTGGAGAAAGAAAACTATATTTTTCTCTTTCTACATCAAGCTTGTAAGAGAGAGAGGGAGAGATTTCAGAGTCCCGCCGCGCTTTGTTTCTGCGACTAAAAAACTAAAAATTGCCGATGGTGTTTTTTGGAGAATGAAGGAGGGTCCAAAGTTCAAGTTTTGAACCGATGCAGACCCTCTTCTTCAAAATCTGAGGTTTTTGAAAATCTGAAAAAGAAAATGCCTTGAGAAAATTAAATAAAAAAAGGGGTTTTCAGAAATTAAAAAGATAATTGTCAAATGATACCATTCTAGATTTTCATTGGAAGTAAAAAATAAAAAAATAAAAAAGATTTTTCAATGGAAGTGAAAAAGAGAAAGAAAGGGAGGCATACCAGTATCAATAAAGAGAAACTTGAGAGAAATGCTTCCACAACCAACCTAATGTGACCTCATTTAACTTTTGGTTTGGCACCAACTTGGCTCTTAATTTTCCAAACCCCAATGGTATTGTGTTTTTGTTTTCCTAAACCTCTTTTCTTTTCTTTTTAATATCATTCTATTAATATCATTCTAGAAGAGAGAGTGGAGGGGAATTTGAGGAGTTTAATTTTGAAAATAAAAAAGTTTTTTAAAGAAGGGAGAAATCGTGTAACACCGCCTTTTTTTAGGCAAAATTAAATAATTAGACATAAGTGATTAATATATTGAAATTGAGATTGAATCATTTGAATAATATCTTAGTTTGATTTTTTTGTAGAAATAATTTTTTATCAAACTTTATTTATTTTTAGAACAAATCTCAAAGTATTCAAAATATATTTTCTCAGATAAATCAAAAGATTAAGACAAAATAAAATCTTTTTATATGAGAAATTTGGATTTGGAGTCGTTTTACTAACCATGATTACTATTTAACCATGGATGAAATCGTTGAGTTGAATTTCTAAATAGATGCATAGTGGATAGTTGTTGGGGTTAAAAAAAAAGAGAGAAATATTTATATGAAAAATAGGAGAAATGACTCGTCAATGTATATAATCAATACAATTTGAATGTTATTCAAAAGTAGTTCATTAATAATGACATTTATAATTATTCTTATTTCTAGAAAATATAAATATCAATTATTTTTTTTATTTTTAATTCATTTATTATTTGATAGTTTTTAGTTCAAATAACAAGTATTTTTTGAGGAGACAATTATGTTTGAGTTAGGTAGGACAATTATGAGCAATAAGCCTTTCCCCCAAGTTTGCATATCCAAGACTCAAATCCGGAACCACTAGTTAAGATGGAACAACTTCCTCAAGTAAGATAATCCATGTGCTTGGTAGTTATTATTTTGAGAGTTTTGATTTGTTGTAAAATATTTGTTATTTTAAAAAATGAAAGAAAATATCAATTGTTCTTAATAATATTTTTATTTATTTAAAAACATTAATTATTGATATAATTCACAATACACTCCAATTATTTTAAATTTATACAAATACTTTAGGAAACAAAATCATTTTATCTTAGTAATTGGTAAATTTAATGTTTATTAATTGCTAATGTCTGTTGACACAAATGGTTAAGAATTTAGTAGGAAATATTGTCTTTCCTATTGTGGGTTCAAATCCCCTTGACATTTTCCCCCTTCTTGTGGGCAACCTTTTCTAAGGAGATCTCCTAACATCAAGAAGCTAGTTAAGTAGTTAGAAGTGGGTGGGAATGCTTGTAAGTTGACTTGTGCAATAATCCTCTACATGAACCTTTATTGGGAGACTCAAGATGCCATTGGTGCTTCACCTAATAGTATTAGGGTTCCTCCCATCTACCACTTTTAGTCTACAAAAATATATATATATATATATATATATATATATATATATATATATTACCTTCAGGCGACATTTGTAACACGGCCAATTTTAGTGGTTTAAAAATTAAATAGAAATTAACTTTCTTAGTAGCAATTAATTGAAATTTAATTGTGATCCTTAATCTTATGGTAATTGTCTTACAATTAGACTATGTTGACTCGGTTCAATCCAAATATAAAAATATTTAACAAATCCATTAAATTTTAAAAGACAAGTCTTATAAGTCTTGTGAGAAGAAAATTAAAATAAAAATCACAAGGTGTTAGAAAATAAAAATAACCAAAATTAATGCCTAAATTAAGGGATTACCTAAAGCATAAGAAAAATAGAAATGGATTGGATCCACTTTAATTGGCCCTAGTGGGCCCAAAGGTCCTACTCAAATTAGGGCAACATGAAACAAAAGGAGAGGATTTCCTTTAACTTGGTTGCCAATTTTTAAGAGAGAGAGAGAGAGAGAAGGAGCTCTCAAACTCTCTCTTGGCATCTCCACTTTCCATCTTTCAAGCATTCCTTTTTCATTTCTTGCAATAGGGAAGTTCATCAACACAAAAGCTAGCTTCTTTATCTTCTATATTTTGTTTTTCTCAAGACTCTAACGTATAGGAGGAGATCTCCTAATTCTTTTAAGGTTTTTTTGTTTGTAGAGAAGCTTTTCACTAAATATTTCGTGTTGAGCATGTGTTCTTAAAATTTCGAAGTTAGAAATGTGATTTTCTTGTTGCTTTGAAAAGTTGAGTCCTGCCAATGTGTAAAACAGTGAGTATTTCATAATTTTAAAGCTTAAAAATGATATCCTTTGTGTTGGAAAGATTGGGGGTTCGAAACCCTAACCTTGAGTAATTTTTTTTTTGTGTTTTGATTAAAAATAATTGGTTTTGACATGTTTTTGCGGGATTTATTGTGTTATCACCCTTAATACCCTTTAAAATATATTATCATGTCATTAAATGTGTATGTTTAAGTGTCCTTTGATCAGGAATAATTTGGTTGTTAATTGTCTTTTAATTGAAATGAATTGAATGTTGTTAATTGAAGATTAAAATTTGGTAAATGGAAGAGTTGTTATCCTATATATTTTAATTGAACAAAATTAATCATTGGAAGTGTTTGTTGATGCCAAATGACGTTGGAAATGGTCCCTGATCAAACTGCCTATGTGTTTGTGAAAGAATTTGAAATTTTGAAGTTGATTTGAGATGTTTTGTTAGATGGAATTTGATTGTTTTTATTTTTACTATTACAAGACTTAATTAGTGAATTTTATCATGTTTTTTAGGCCTTTTTTGTTGAGGAAATGGTGTGGTTATGTCTTGAGTTAATTGCGTAAAATATGGCAAAAAATGAAAGTGATTTTGGGGGCTTTTGGAAAGTGAAATTGAGCTAAATTAAAGTAAAAAGAAGTTGTTGTATATTTTTGTAATTTCTCTAAAATGATGATTTGAACTTAAAAATGAGAAAAGATGTGAAAATTAAGTACCAGATTGATATTATAAGTTATATGAAAATATATAAAAAAAAATTGTTAGCACATTATAATATTTAGAAGAATTGATAATTACGTTATCTGAAAAAATATATTGATATATATGAAAAAAATATTAATAAATTGGCATTTGAATGACAACTAATTGATGTATTGAATATATTTAATTTTAAATATATTATACTTTTTTTACCTTCAAAATTTATTATAACAGATTATATTAACTATCACTTTAATAATTTAAACTTAATTTAATCGAATAGAACTTTTTTTTATTATATTTATTCTACATGTGATTTTTTCCTCTCTTCTATTTTCAGTTTTATTTACATTTTAAAAAAATTTATCCATAGAAAATTTAATAGGAATATATAATCAATATTTATTCTTATTAAACATGTATCTTAAATTTAAATTCTGGATTGCCATGACTTTTAAAAATCCTTATTTTAATATATTAAAAAATCAATCAAGTAATATAATTATCAATTTAATATATAATAATTGTTAATATTTTTATTTTTACTCAACCATTTAATTACAAAATTTAGAAAATATATTTTATCATTTAATTAAAAATATTATAAAAATAACTATATAATAAACTATTTTATATTTAGTAAAAAATAGTATGCACATTTAGGAATGATAACAAAATTTGTACATGTATTTTCACTACCCATTTGTTAATAAACATGAGGTGAATATGATGGTACCATCCATGCGGATACATATTATTCATTAATATTAAAATATTAAAATATTCTCAATATGCTTTTATGAAACTTAAATACATAAATATTTTTTATTTGTACTTATATTTTAGAGTATGATTTTATTTGGACATATAGTTTATTATATATATATATATAAATACATGTTAGTATATATATATACTAACATGTATTTATCTTATAAATTTTTTACACATATATAAAATTTAAAACATAATTGATAAATGTATTATAAAAATAAAATAATAATGGAAAATCATAAGGGCCCTGTTTTTTACACTAGTTATATATAAGTGAAAGCATTAAATATTTATTATAAAAATTCAATATGATTTATTTATTATTTAAAAGTTATTATTTTATTAGTATATATATAAACTTACATGTGATTTAAATACTTTTTTTACGCGTACTTATTGCTGTTAAAGCTTAATGAATATGCACGAATAACACATTGAATATGTGAAGAGATTGCACACTTTATTCAATCATACAAAAATGACTTTTATAAGCCTTACAGACTTGACTCTCAAAACAGAATAACAATAAAAACAAAAACCACAAACCTGCATGGCAGCAATCTAGGCGTAAACTAAGCAACTAACCAGACCCAGTCAGTCCTATAAAATAGGACTGTTTATTGACACGTTAAAATAACTAACAATCCCTCCCTTAAGCTTTAGCTTATTTCATTAACTGCAAGTACTCCAAGCATACATCTAAGTTTTTCAAATTGGTCAAGCTTCAAAGCTTTTGTCATAATGTCAGCCACTTGCTTATTTGTATTAAGTGTGACAATTTGATCATTAACTAAATCTCTAAGAAAGTGAAACCTTACTGTAATATGCTTACTCCTGCCATGAAAAACAAGATTCTTGGACAGTTTTATGGTAGAACTATTGTCACAGAAAATATCAGTAGTTTCTTTTCCTTCTACTCCAATATGCTCTAGGATTCATTTGAGCCAAATACATTGACATGCACAATATGATGCAACAATATACTCAGCCTCAGTGGTAGATAGGCTTACCATAGGCTGTTTTTTTGAAGCCTAGGAAATAGCTGCCGTTCCAATCATGAACAATGATCCAATAGTGCTTCTTCTATCATCTGAATCCCCTGCATAGTTGCTGTCACTATAGGTTGTGAAACTCATATTTCTTCTCTTTTGATGGAAGAGACCGTGTTCAATAGTGCCTTTTAGATATTTGAAGAGTCGTTTTGTTGTTGCCCAGTGGGACTCCTTGGTATTGGCCATGTATCTACTGATTAAAATGACTCCAAACATCAAATCTGATCGTGTGACTGTCAAGTATATGAGACTGCCAACAACTTGTTTAAACTTTGTAACATTTACTGGAATTCCAGCATCATCCTTGGATAAAATGGTTCCTGGTACCATGGGATTTCGTACTGAGTTACTGTCCAACATATTAAAACGTGCTAGGATCTCACGTGCATATCGCCTTTGGCAGATGAAAATGCCTGCTTCATTCTGTATTACTTCTATTCCCAGAAAATGTCTCATTTTGCCCAGATCTGTCATGTCAAACTCCAACTGCATTGAGTGTTTAAACTCTTCGCATATAGCTCTGCTATTTTCAGTAAAGATTAGATCATCCACATACAAGCTAACTACTAAAATATTGCCTCTAACCTGTTTCTTGAACAAGGTGTGTTCACTGGAGCAATGTGCAAACTTTTCTTTGGCAAGGATGCTTCAATTTTACTATACCAGGCTCGCAGGGCTTGCTTGAGCCCGTATAGAGCCTTCCTCAGCTTGTATACTTGTCCTTCTCTGCCTTTCTTGATAAAACCAGCAGGTTGGTGAACATAAATTTCTTCTTGAATTTCACCATGCAAGAAAGCACTCTTCACATCAAGCTTCACATCAAGCTGAAACACTTCCCATGCATTCTGAGCAGCCACAGCTAACAACACTCTCAATGTATCAAGTCTAGCAACGGGAGCAAAGACTTCTGTGTAGTTGATTCCATATTTCTGAGCATACCCTTTTGCCACTAATCGGGCTTTATATTTTTCTGCATATCCTTTTTCATTGAGCTTTGTTTTGAAAACCCATTTCACACCTATGGGTACCACGCCTTCAAGTGGGTCAACTAGATCCCACGTGTTGTTTCTTTCAATTGCTTTCATCTTAGTGTCCATGGCCTCCTTCCATTTTTGACTCGTACTAGCTTCCTCAAAGGTTTGAGGATCTTCAGAATCGGTCATCAACATTGCTAGCAAGCTCTCCTCTTCTGCAAATAGATTGGTTTCATAATCTGTCATTCACAAGGGTTGTTTCCGAGTCCTTGTTGCCCTTCCTTCAACTGGAGGATCAGTAGATTCAGAATCAGAAGCTGATTCAAGCGGTTCTGAATTATTATTGCTACCTCTAGTTGCAACAAGTTGAGGTGTAGAATCAGCATTGTCACTCCCTTCTTCGTCTTGGCCCTCCATATCAAGAGCAGGAGGTGTACTCTCGGCTATACCCTTGTGCCAACTCCAGCCTTTGTCTTCTTCAAATACCACATCCCTGCTTACAGTTACCTTCTTTAAATGGGATCAAAGAGTTTGTAAGCTTTTGCTTCATCACTCACGCCCAAGAGAACACATGTGTGACTCTTGTCATCTAATTTGCTTCTTCTTTGATTTGGAATATGAACGTGTGCAACACATCCAAATGTCCGAAAGTAATCAACACGAGGTTTTATTCCACTCCATACCTCTTCTGGAGTTCCATGATCTACTGCAGTAGTAGGACTTCGATTTTGAACATGAACACACCATCTCACTGCCTCCCGCCAGAAGGACTTTGGAACTTGCTTTTCATGAAGCACAACTCGTACTGCATTCATGATGGTGCGATTCTTGTGCTCTGTGACTCCGTTCTGTTGAGGAGTGTAAGCAACTGTCAGTTACCTGGAAATACCTTGATGAGTGCAGAAATCTGAAAACTCCTTGGATATGAATTCCCCTACTCTGTCAGTTCTCAGACAAGCAATATGAGTTCCAGCTTCCTTTTCAACACATGCTTTGAAGCTCTTGAATGTATTGAAGGTTTCGGATTTTTCATGCAAAAAATAAACCCACGTTTTACCGGAATAATCATCAACAAAACTTAGTATGTACCTTTTGCGGTTGTTTGAAGCAAGTGAGATGGGACCACATACATCAGTATGAACTAACTGTAATTTAGTTGATGCGCGCCAAGAACTTAACTTTGGTATGGTATCACGGTGCTGTTTACCAACAAGACATGTAGTACATACAGCTGTGGAAATTTTCAGTGAGGGTAGCCCGATCACCATTTGCTTCTGTGGGAGTGTATTGAGTCCTCTAAAATTGAGATGACCAAATCGTCTATGCCACAATTGCGTTTCCTTTTCTGAGATATCTTCCACTTGGAAACACTGAGAATGTTGAGGACACATTGAGGCTGACAAATAGAACATTCGGTTCCCTCGCATGGACTGAGTGAAGAAGGAGAGATGCATTGACTGGTTTCTCTACATCTTCCCACACCTTGTCATATGGTCCATAGAACAGCTATGAAGTAGTTATTTTCTATGTTGTCAGAGCATAAAGGGGATGTTATGGGGGCATTGGAAACCTATAGAAATAAGCTTTTTCCTTGAAGGAATGCATGCATCCGCGAGCTATAGGCACCAAACGAACACTTTGATTTTTTGCGGAATTTGAAGCCTCCATGTCAGAAGCCAGTGACGATAATTCTCGTGCAAATGAGAATCATCTACCCTGTTTTCCATAATGTGATAATATGCAGATTCAACAGAGAACAAACCATCCTTGCTGAAATTCGATTGTCAATTAAAATTGATCTGATTTGTTAATATATATTACATGGTCATTCAGACAACCAATTAAAAATTAGAATAATAATAAAATCAGAATCAAATCAAGAATATAAAATTTTGTATGATAATCATTTAATATAAAATGGAATCTATTTATATTATTTGAATAGTTAAATAATTTTAAAAAATAAATAAATGAGATTATCACGTTACATCATTCCATAAAATTATATATATATATATATATATATATTATAGATATGATTAGATGATTTTTTTTATAGCAAGTGATTTCTTTTCTTATCAAAACATAATTTTTCTATTACTAAATGACTTAGTGTAAAATCATATACATTAAAGAATAAATATTTATATTAAATTCCGAGCCTCTCTGAATATACATTTGTGTTTTCTGATCAACAATAGCTAAATCTGTATAAAATTGATAATTAATACAGTAATTAATAATTTTTTATCAAAGTAATTAATAATTAATAAAGAATAAAAATTGACACCTTTAATAAAAAAAATAACTAAATATTTAACTTTATCCTTAAAAGTGTTAAACACTAATGTCGTCTCTGAAAGATAAAAAATTATTTTTTAGTCTCTAAATGTGCAAAAATAATGACAGATTAATCCTTTCGTTAAACCATCACCGTTAACGTTCAATTTTGTGCCTATGTAGTACATATGTTGGAAACTTTGTATTGAGTCACATTAAGACTAATTTGTTAGGAAAATATAATATATTTTTACTCTTAAGTAAAATATCAAAGTTACATGTTTTCACCGTCCTTGTTAGAGTGAGAGAAAGTTTGTGTTTTTCTTCTTTCCACCATTGTTAGAGTGAGAGAGACGACTCACGTGACCTCCATAACCATCTTGCATGAATTGCTAGAGATTCAATAAGTCCAACATTGATTCATTTCGACATGTCAATTGGATAAATGTGTCCATAGTGACTAGGGTGGATATCTCATATATGAAAACTAGTAGTTCATCCCATCAATCCTCCAGGGTCTAAATAACTCAATTTTCTCCCATGAACTATTTGGGTCAATGGATTAGTTTGATCTAAATCGTGATAAAGCTTTTTTGTTGTGTCATTTGAAGACAAAGACCAACCTGTTCGTCTACACCACATCGTTAACACGTGACACATTTGGTGCCACTAAAATACAAGTCGTTGACAAATAAGTCCTTTAACAATAATACTTAATGTCAATGTTGTCCCTGAATAATACCTCTATCTGTCAATATAGTCCAAGAAATTAATTCGACCGAAACCCATAGTATGGAACCAGTTACAATATTCATCAACTAACAACTTACATTATAATTTTATTCACTTACAACATCCCTAAACTAGCCACAACAAGTAACAAACCACTACCAACATATATAACAGAGAGTATTTTATAATCTTTAGCTCTTTGTGCAACCCATCAAACTTCACTCTCGTCTATTCTATCCACCTCTCTTCAATAGGATTCACCCAATAAAAAAATCACAACTTCCAACATGATGCACATCAACATGACAAACTCAATCAGTGCATAAATCTTTCATGACAAAAAATAGAGCTACAACAAGCAAGGGTTATGACATAAATGGAACCAACCTTTGGCAATGGGTAGTGTAGAACATCCTCCCTTTTTTTTTTTGTTTTTGAGGTTCGAATAACAACCTTCCTCCCATAGTTACATTCCACATAACACCCATTGCAACCGCTATTGTTGGAAGACTCAAAATCACCATGATGGCCACAATTGTGCACTTTCATTTTGCTTCCACTAAACCCAAATGCTAACTCTCAACCCATTTGATATCAACCCAAAATTTTTTATACAAGCCACTCATCAAAAGAAGAAAACAAAATAGTTGTATGGGAAAAGATGTGTGCAGATTGATTCGTTAGGGAAAGGAAGAATAAACTTATATAAAGGAAGAGAGGAAAGAAATAGTCGTTGCCATTCAACAATCACAAACCTTGGTTATAGTAAAGAAAAAAAGTAAATATTTTAAACTGACAAAATAGTCCATCGAGAACTTAGTGGCAAATTAATCCATCTGATTCATCAACTAACGTGGTTAACATTTGTATACACGAATTACCACGTAATTAGTCCAAATGACACATGTGTGCTCACGTTGAGGTTAACACTCGTGAGTTAATAGAAAGACTAATTTATCGTCCATTTTACACATTTAGGGACTAAAAAATAATTTTAGATCTTTTAAGGACAAGATTGTTAACGCTTGACACCTTCAAGGATAAAATTAGGTATTTACCAAAAAAAAAAAAACTAATACCTATAGATTCTCCACGAGCACTGCTATATCCTCCAAATAGTAGAGGCTGAAAGATTGGCCGAGCCATGTAAAATTGGCACCTACCAGTCCTTTTAAAGTTGAGATGGAGAGAGAAGTCAAAGGACAATAAAATGGGATCAATATGAAATAATCATGATTTTAAAAAGTTACACTCAAGTATTTTTTTTGGTTAAATTAATTTTTTATTTAAGTTTAATTTCATCATTTAATTTTATTTAATTTTAATTTAATTCTTTAATTTTTAAAATTGATTTAATTTGATTCTCTAGTTGTTTTATTCAATTTGATATTCCACTTTTATTATTGATTTATTTTTTTTTGAAAAATATGCATTTTGTGACAAGTTTTTGAAAGATCAAATTAGATAGAAATATCAAACTAAACTAATTTAAAAAATTAGACAATTAAATTAAAAAAAAAGACCAAGTTGAATTAAAAAATAAATTAGAGGATTAAAACAATTAATTTAAATATTTTTTTAAAAGTTGACAGATGACTACATTTTAATGGTTCGAAGGATGTCTCGGCAGGTGAGCTTGGGAGGAAATAATATCATTTCCGTTCTCAAAATCATAACAGTACTTCGCGTGCCCTAGCTCACTCCGTCGCTCCTCACCCTTCCGGCAGTGCTTGGTCGTGGCCGTCACGGTTCAAACTTCAAAAGGTGCGTTTCCGTTTCGTGAACCTGTCTTGCTCTTGATTGTTCTGAACAAATGGAAGTAAAAGACTGTTTTTTTTTCTTCTCTATTTCGTGATCTCGACTCTGTATCTCTCATCTATCAGTTAAATCAGCGTATGTGATTGATTTTAGATAGGCAGGCACATTATGCTTTTATGTGATATTCAGATGTGTTTGCAAGTTAGACCCGCAATTCAGGAGTTAGAACCGTGGTGGGGTTGTGTGAATGTGTATTATTTTAGGTCATAGTTACTAGAATTTTGTTTGAAAGAAATGTGTCAAATTAGTCAATACCCTCTATTTGTTTGATTAAGTGCCTGATTGTATTATACCTTTCAATAGAGCGATCTGTCTTTTGATTATGTAAACCCACTTGCTACCAATTGGGATCACAGCCGCAGGTTTTTCTATGATCACCCATGTTCCATTAGCTTCTAAGGCTTGCAACTCAGCATTCATGGTATGAATCCAATGCTGATGTTTGATGGCTTGGGTATAGGTAGAAGGTTTTGTATCAAGGGAGATAGAGAGGGAGTAGGCTTTGTGTTGCGGTGAAAAGGAATCATGCGAGAGGTGGGAACTGATAGGATAGGAACATTTGGATCACTAGTGGGATTTGCATGAACCTCTGTAGAAGAACCACCATGGTTATGTTGCGAGGCATTGATAAGTGTGTTTGTGCAGCACTGCTCCAAGATGGAGCTCTGCTACCATCAAATAATTTTGAAGGAAGTGAAAAGTATATTGAGCGACTAAAAATGATGCATCAAAGACGGCTATGTATATCTGCCCGCTAGCTAACAGAAATCTTACATACTGTTTCTATCATAACAGATTTCTAACTAAAGTAATAAATTTCTATCATAACAGAATGCACTGTCTACATTAACATTCCACCGGTGGATGTATGTGTATATATATATATATGTATGTATATTTGTAACAGAAGTTTTGCTCTATATTCTCTATGTGTGTTGTTTAATTTCTTATGAATTTCTTGATTATTGCATTTGGGCTTGGATTTGTGAACAATTACAATGTAGACTTCTTCCAATATTTCCTGGTACTGTTGACATTATGTTTTCGCCTGTTTTCTTATCATTGCTGACCCATGTTGTTTCTTTGTATAACATTTATTGATTAAGTTAGTGGCTCCTGCATTTTGGCTTATCACTTGGTTGAAATTGGTTATGGTCTTGTTATGCTATCTTTAGTTTGAACTCAACGCCAGTTTTGTAGCATTTGTTGTGTTGGAGTAGGCTATGGATGACTTGTTTGATTCTTCGCTGAACTTGGAGGACACCCATTACAAGGAAGGCTATGACGAAGGCTACAGCCATGGCCTTGTCACTGGCAAGGAAGAAGCTAGGCAGGTTGGCCTCAAGGTTGGCTTTGAGGTTGGCGAGGAGCTTGGTTTCTATAGGGGTTGTGTCGAAATCTGGACTTCTGCGATCCGGCTCGACCCAACCTGTTTCTCTCCACGGGCTAAAACATTTATTTGCCAGATGGAGGAGTTGATCCAGAAATACCCTCTCATGGATCCAGAAAATGCACAAGTGCAAGAGATCATGGATAGCCTCAGGCTCAAGTTCAAGATGGCTTGTTCTTCCTTGCATGTCAAACTTGAGTATAATGGGTATCCCAAATCTTCTACGGAGGTCAATGATATTCAATTCTGAGCTAGTTATGATATTTTCAGTCTTTAGGGATATCCATGTGTAGGGAACCTCTGAGTTGGGTTAGTTGATGAACAAATTACGCGTTATCATTTTACAAACATTTGTGCAAGTCAATGTATCGAATAATTATTTTATATTAAAAATGATGATATATACATTGTTTATGAACGTAATCTTGGTAAATTGTGTAGAGAATATTTAATATTTATACAAGAATCACTGCTTTCTTTTGTTATTTTTGTGCATAGTTGTTAGAATTGTGTGGTTTGTAACTATGAAGCACGGACACTCTAGTCTCTTGCCGTGTCCGGTGTCCGACACGCGTCCGTGTCAGTGTTCGACACCGACACGACACCCGTACTATATTCTATATTTTGGACATTACAGGTGTCCACGTGTCCATGTCCGTGTCGGTGTCAATGCTTCATAGGCTTGTAATTGATTCAACACTATTTAGTAAGGCCAAGGTTCATATTAGATGAGTTTCATGTTGCTACAGGAGCAAGTATTATTTATGCTTAAAATGCTCTTAACTTTCCATTAAGATAAAAAGTAATGAGAATTTTGATCGGAAAACACTATATGAGACAGTAAAAAGACAGTAAAATATTCCTCGTAAGTGTTAAGGATGATTTTTTTATTGTTGATCTATCCAAGGCACTAGCTATGTGAGGCAAGTGGGTGTTAGACTACAACTATTTTACATTGTACCATTAATAAAATTATAAATAAATCTGTGAAGTTTTAGGTTTCCCAATATGAATTGTTGAATCATGTGATTTATATCAATGGTATGGAAGTGCACCGGTTTATGCACCCGATTCAAAGTCATTTCCTATTTATCACGCAATATGAATCCTTTGCTTATTAAGACACATCAAATTGATTGTGAATTGTGTGACACTGACAATTATGCAGAAAAATAACAAAAAGCAATGATTATTTTATCAACATTCTCTACACAACATATCTAGAATAAATAAGCAATCATACATCATCATTTTTAGTATTAAATAGTTATTTAGTACATTGGTTTGTGCTAATGTTTATAAAAGTTTCTGTGTAATCTGTTTAACTATCCTAACTTAATATTATTCTGCACACAAGTTTTTCTAGAAGAAAGATTGAAAAAGTCCCAAGTGGTTCAAAACTAAATATGATATCATGCAAGATTTTGGATAACCATTATGCACAATCTTGACATGCAGCAAAAAACAAATTATTTTGACTTGGAGTGATCTCTTGCAATTGCAGATTTTAAGGATCCATGAGAGGTTTTTTTATATCAATTCCTGCATCTGGGAAATACTTGTTTTGGCTCACGGATAGTTGCTGGTCAGGTTGAATAGATGTCTAGATGTTGACATATTGTAGAAATTGAGCTCCTTGCCTACCTTGATTTGAAGTCATCCTTAAGGCCAACCTTCTAGTCTCTTCCTTACTGGTGATCAGGTTGATCGAAGAATTGAACATGTCATCCACATCCAATTTACAACTTGCTCCAACACAACTTATGCTGCAAAACTAACAAGAGTTGTGAACAATTTAAAACTAAGGCAGCATAGCAATAAGACCAAAACCTTTATCATTTCATAGATAAGCCATAGAGCATTAGGATTGTTGTCTACAAGGTTTTCCTCTAAATCAAACATGATTTATCATACCATAACAAGAAAGCAAAACTTTGATTGCTATCATGTGCTGCAGAGATTGAGAGAACAACCTGTTATGTCTAATTCTGATATATCACGATAGACGGTAGTCAATATAGTGTTGGAAGTTGATTCCTGAAGAGTGTTTTATGTGAGCATCACAATATTTGATGTTTGAATTTTGCTTAAAATAATTGTTGGCTTTAAGCCTTTAACCTATGATTTTTCTATGATAGTGTTTTAAATCCTGGATAGCGACTGGCCCCAAAACTACTACAGCAGGATAGTGGGATAGGCACTTTTCTGAATTTTTTATATGCATATAAACATTAATTTCTGAAAATAAAAATTACGCAAAATTCATGACATTCATAATTAACAATAAAAAGTCACAAGTGTCTTAAACAAAACATACAAGTAAATACCAACAAAAAGTTAAATACAAGTTTCCTAGATAGGAATCATCAATCATCATCTTCTAAATCCATGTCTGCTTTATCATTCTCACTACATACATTTGTAGATTTCATTTTTGGAAATTGAAATTCTAAAATAGCCCCTCCAGAAAGCCGTAATGTCTCTGTTTAGAGGGCTTTTGCAGAATCAACACATTGCCACTATCTTGTTCGCTATGGCCGCTATTCAAACATAAGAGTGTAGTTATGACCAGCTACATTGCCCCTGAAGCAGTCAGTGGCCACTAAGCTCCTATGGCGCACTATTTAAAGTTATATCATTTTCTTTTCTAAGGAGAGAAAAATGTCTAACTCCTAACAGAACAACACAGCTATAAATCCTAATTAAGAGGGTAGAGATTAGCAAATTCTAAGATGGTCACTTTTTTCTTGACACATGGTTTTCCTAGTAAATTGATTATTGTTGTTATTTCTTTGTCTCATTTTTGTACTCAAAAGCTGTTATCTTTATGTTCCCATTGTATTTTGTAAACTCCTTAAATGGGTTAGAGATAAATAACACTAGCCAGTTGCCATCTATTTAAATATATGTAATCTCAATCAACTTCTTTAAGAACTTGGGAATGAGGAGAGAAATTGATAGAAACAAACAATGAAGTCGAACAATTTTATTCAAGCATTGAGAATAGGAGAGCCATCTCTCCTTTGAGTGTTTCTTCATTCACAAAGAGCAAATGCTCAAATTACAAATGGTAGCAGATAGTAATGAATTCTCCTTCCTTCAGTTCTCCTATTTATTTATGTCACTAACTCCCTCCCTCTGACTAACTAATGTTCTACCTTTCGCCACTACCCCTTCCCCACATTTCTAACAACTCTAATTTTCTTGCAGTTATAATTGGTTCAGCTTGATCAGGAAGGAGGGTCATCTGCAGTTCAAAAGGTGTGAAAGCAAAGAAGATGCAGCATAGAAAATTGACTTCTGGAAGGCCTTCTGGAACTGATGGCTCTGATTACTCCTACCGTATGGTAGTTGATTCAAGTTAGCTTCAATCTTCTACCTTAATCTCTCTTTATTTTATTTTATTAATTAATGATATACATATTTTTAATACAGTTGCACTTAGTTGATTCTATAGCTTACCTTTTAGCTATATCTTCTCAATATTCTTATTGGTCTTTGTTTTGATATTATATCATTTAGGGTATCAACTGGTTGCAAAGGGGAAGAAATACCTGTCTCTGCACTTTATCACTGAGGTATCATGGATTTTATTTATTTTTCCTTTTATTATTATTGGATTTCTATGTCTACTGTTTGCAAAGAAGAAATGCCTGTCTCTAGTATAAACAGGTCAAATATTTTGAGAATTAGACAGTTTATGCCAGTTCTAGGCAGCAAAGAGTTTAATCTCTTGTAGTTTCTCTAAAATGGTTGAATCTTAATACCTGATAAAAATCATCTGCTTGTTCTGTGGGTACCGAATGAATTGGTATTCTCTACTCTCTAGGGCCTGTGTGATCTATAATGTCAAAAATGTTTTGGGAGAACCTGAAGTTATCAGGAGTTTAGGACCACTGATGTTATTTAGACAAGGAAAAGGGAGAGAATTAGAGAAATATAAATAATTGGAGGCCTGGGTAAACATGATGTATAGACATTTTTACCTAGAAAGCATTCTAACTGAAATTTCTGGATAGTAAAGGTCTCTACTAATTAATTATGTCCTTTCCTATAAAAAGAAAACATGAAAAAAAATGTTGGCCTTGTTTTGGTTCTAGAGGTACAACTCTACAGAACATGTTTATTTTCCTACACTGGACTAGCCTTGACTTATTTGTCTAAGCAAGATCGAACCCATTGGATTAATTTGAATTATTGAGGGTCGTTACTTATATTAATGAAGAACAGTTATTAGTTATGAAGTGTAGTCAACTATTTTGGGTTGCTCTCAAACTACAGTTCATTATGAGTGTTTTTATAATAAGAGTTAAGGATTCATCTCATGAAGTTTTAGTGGATGCAAACCAGGAGGAGCCTTGTAGTGTAATATCATTTCTTTAGCTAATGATTTGTGATTATAAATGCTGAATCTGTAACTGTTGACATCTTTGTTTTGTCTAATATATGTTAAATTGTTAAAATTTGAAATTGTTCCCCGCAGGCTGTGTTGCTGTTAATAGGAGCAACACTTGCATATTTACCAGGAATAGAAGCAGATGCTCCAAATACAGTTGCCTATTCATCTGTTATTGTTAGTGTTGTTTCACTAATAATTGGGAATATAGGTTGCTAAATGCCTAAACCCAGAGTTCTTTACTTTCCTTTGTATTATATTGAGCTTTTATTTGAACCTTTTATTAACCTATCTCTCAATTTTGTGACAGGTCGAAGACGAAGCCGGTCCGGTTTGTTGAGATTTTATGCTGTTGTATCATCTATAGTGATGCTACTCTTGATTGCTTCTCTTGCCACGCAGCATTTGCTTCTGAAGGTAAATATGTCAGTGTTTGACAGGAGATTTTATAAGAAAAACTTCATTAACTATCAAGATAGAAACACGACAGCCAAGAAATAAACATCTGATGTGAAACTAAATTCTAGGTGATTTTTGAAGTCAGGAACTAATGTCAATAATATAATTTTTATCCTTGTTTTTTGGTACATAATTCTTATTCTTATTTAATATTAGTCATTAGTCATCTTGATCATTTCATGGGGATTCACACCAGTTGTGCTCAAACAGTACTTCGAATGTTGGTGTTTTATTAACTTGTGGGGATTTGGTTTTAGTTTCCCTTCTAACAGAAATGTACTTGGTAGCTATGTTTTTAAATTTGGACTATTGAGGGTCTACACCAAGAGTTCTCATGTGCTTTGGTGTCTAGTTTGGATTTATTTGTAACGTATTTATTTTTTCTTCCTTTTACGAGCCTATTCCTCAGTCAAGGTTCTGTTTTTTGTGTAAGCCTCTTTCTCCACCCGAGACAAAACAAGTGTTTGAACTTTGAACCTTGTATAGGAAAAATCCGAGTTTAATTGTTTATTGTTTGCCCTTTTGTATTATTTCTTTTTCTTCTCTGCTTGGGCCAATGATCCCACCAAAGGCATATGACGTAAATGATATTGAACAATAAACTTGCAATTATATTAGAGTACATCAGTACAATAAATGTATTGCTCTATCTTATGGGCTCTACAAGTTATGAAATTATGGTTCCATCAGGTTTAATTGTCTTCGTTTGTAGTACTGTTACATATATGCATAACAGCATAAGTGCATTGTTTCATAAGTATATGGTTGGAAGTTGAGTGTCTTCTTTCTAAATACTCATTATTGCTTGGAACTCTTCTGTAGGCTATCCAGGATTCTAAACTTTGGAGAACAGGGAAGTATGATGTCAATGATTTATCGCATTTTCAAATTGGCAAGTTTTTCTTTTCAAATTCTAAATTTGTTGTTCTTGGTGCAAATTGGTGTCTTAATTTGATTATTTGTAGAATTGTAGTAGTAAGTGAGCTTCACCTCTTTTGCAGGTTTGCTGTTATACATGGTAACCTTATCCGTGCTTAAGCTTTGTACCGTCAAAGCAGTTGCTTTCCTTCTCTTTAACATGGTGCCCCCCAAGAAAACCTCTTAGCTCCTCATCGGTTTTTTGGTCCAAATCCAAATTTATTTTCTCATTCATCTATTTACAACAGATTGATCTATATCCATGACTATCTTCTATGAAGGAGATATTTTGAGGGAAACTCAGATTTTACCTACAAAACATTTTGAAGACATTTGTTAATTATAGGTTTTTGTTGTTGTTTTGTTATTGTTTTTGTGTTTCTTTTGAGTTCTAGTCTAGGGAGGATCTATTGAACCGTCACCATATAAACAAAACGTAGTGTTGAGGAGATAATATTTCACCCTATTCCGGTAGTGTTCCCTACTTATTTTGTTAGTTCTTTTTACAAAACAAATATTTTCTGATGAGAAATGAGAAAATTCAATTGCCCGCTGAAATTTTAAAATATTTAGGTTTGTATTATTTTAATTAATTAATTAATTATTATTATTTTTTTTTGGGGGGGGGGGGGGGGTGAAAAATAAATTGAAGATTAAAATGAATTACTTGCTATTTAGCGATTTTTACTAAAATATTATTTTTTAAAATTTTATATACTTTTTTTCATCTTTTAAATTAAGGGTAAATAACCACTTTTGTTTCTCAACGTGTAATTCGCTGAAAAATAGACTTTTGAAAGATGAAAATATAAAATTTAGTCCTTGAAAGTGTAAAAAGTGCAATCCTGTCGTTAACTTTTGTTTGTCACTGTTAATAAAGTAGTCTATGTGGCACAGAAGAATAAATTTGTCACTGAAATGATCATCAACGTGGATTGTCAGCATATGGACATATTTGTCATATTATTTTTTTGATTTTTCGTCTTTCGACTCTGTTGACAAATGTGTCCCTGAAAGATGAAAATATTAAATTTAGTCCCTGAAAGTATAAAATGTATGACAAATATATTTGGACGTTAATAATAGATTGTAATATTATTATTATTATTATTATTATTATTATTATTATTATTATGTGTTTCTAATTTACTGTTATTCGTTTAATACTTATGCAATATATTTTTGAACTATCTTTTAATATATATATTATTATTATTATTTATGATTTTTTCATTAAACCTTAATCTTTATTGTTAAAAAATTTTTATCTTATATTTTATAATTTTATCAAGTTTTTACTAAATTTCTTACTTTTAATCTTTAAAATTATTCTATATCTCAATTCCAACTTA
Organism: Glycine soja; assembly: GCF_004193775.1. Lineage (NCBI taxonomy): Eukaryota > Viridiplantae > Streptophyta > Magnoliopsida > Fabales > Fabaceae > Glycine > Glycine soja. Next base: position 52,043,648 of record NC_041019.1, on the reverse strand, counting down.
AGTACTCTAATATTTAGATTGAAATTAATATATCAAGTATTTCGAGTAGAAAAAATGCAATGAGTAGCATGACCAAATTTATTTATTTATTTTTAAAAAATAATATAATCAACTATTTTTTTTTAAAAAAAGTCTCAGAAAATTTAAACTAGATAAAACAAAAGTGAAATTATAAATCTTTTTTTTAATCAATAAAATGTATATATATATATCTCAAATATGAAAGAATCTTGTGAATAAATCTTATATATTTCCATTCGAGACCGTAGTTATTATACACATAATATGAATGAAATGAAAAATAGTTACTAACAAATAAAGAGCTCAAATAAATTTAAATAAAAAAAATAAAATAATGCTCTAACTAATACAGAGATTAACTTAAAAAAAACTAGTACAAAAGTTTATTACGTGCAGAATTGTAGAATTGTATCTCTCGCTGATTTAGAGGCCGGAACGACCTTGCATCCCATTTGACATATGATGGAAGAACACATAATAAAGATTAATAATTAATTGAAGAAACAACAAATTTCAAGAAAGAAAAGACTTTTATTTTTTTAAATGATAACTCAATTGATTTAATTTTGTGAGACTTTTTTTTTAAATTCCACTTTAGTTTTATCTAGTTTAAATTTTGAGACTTTTTTTTTTAAAAAAAAATAGTTGATTAAATTTTTTTTCTAAAATAAATAAATTTGGTCTCAAAGCCGATTGTGTTTTTTTTTTACTCAAAACTCTCGACATATTATTTTCAATCTAAATATAAGGTTACTTAAGTTGAAATTGAGATATGAAATAATTTTAAAGATTAAAAATGAAAAATTTAGTAGAAATTTGATAAAATTATAAGATATAAGATAAAGTTTTTTTTAACTATAAAGATTAATTTTTGAGAAGGAAATAAAAATAATAAATATATATATATTAAAAGACAATTTAAAAAATATATTGCATAAGTAGTAAACAAATATGAGCATTAAATTATAAACACATAATAATAATAATAATAATAATAATAATAATTAGTCACAATCTATTATTAGCAATCAGATATATTTGTTGTACTTTTATATTTTTGAGGACTAAATTTTGCATTGTCATCTTTCTGCATTTGTCAGCGGAGTGAAAAGATGAAAAATCAAAAAAATATTATGACAAATATGTCCATATGCTGACAATTCACGTTGACCATCATTTCAGTGACAAATTTGTCCTTCTGACTTTATTAACGGTGACGGACGAAAATTAACGGCAGAATATATTTGTCGCACTTTTTATATTTTCAAGGATTAAATTTTGTATTTTCATCTTTCAAGGACACATTTGTCAGCGAATTACACATTGAGGGACAAAAGTGACTATTTACCCTTAAATTAAATTACGTTAAAAAATTACTAATAACAATTTATGAAACTTATTAATATGTTAAACCTTCTACAATAAAAATTATCAAATTTTCATCAATTTTAAACCAAACATATCTTTAAAAAGTCGTCTAAAAAAGAAAATGATATGCACTATATAAATTTCATACACATAATATTATAAAATAGGTGAAACTAAAGTGATATATATATATATATATATATAATACATAACACTAAAATAATATAAGTGTTGATATAAGTATTGCGATTTGGTTCGATTTCAAAAACATAAACTGCAATCCGTACCAAACCAATCTGGTATGAGAAAAAAATTATCTGGACAAATGAAAAAAGAATCGATTTAGTTCAATTTTTTATTTTTATTTTAGATTGATTTAAATTTAAATACCCTTACAAAGTGTATTCAAAGAACCTAGAAGAACACGTGTACAAACGAAAAGGAATATAGTATGAATATAATTACAAATACAAACTGTACTAATTATCACATAAGAAAAGGAAGCTGGTCCACCAAAAGTGTCTTAACAAAATTTGCAGATGATTAAATTTCTTGAGCATATTGATCACCGAGTGAATGTTTGCTGAGAATTTGCCCTTCATTAATAAAACAAACAAAAACATAAGAGACTTCTGCTATAGCTAAGGCATGCACATCTTTGTCAAATAACAAATATACACAAATTATGAAAGGGTTTGAGTTTTGTTAATTTTACAAATTAATTTCAATTTCTTGTCCGGTCCATTTCCGCATTCGTTCTGATGCTTGCTCAACCTGAAATTTGAGATTAATTTGAAATGAAAAGAAGAAGGCCCAATATATAATTGTATTTGTTCATTTTTTAGTCAATTATTTTAGTTGATGAAATATTAATTTCATGATTGAGAAAAGCACTGATTCTCACCTCCTTGTTCCAGTTTGTTTTATAGACAATGTACAACAAGATGAGCGTTTGCAACATTGTCCCACAGATCATTCCAACCCAAATACCCTGAAACAACAGTTTCCATAGTCAATTTAGTCTCTAATATTACTAAATCATTCAATTTAGTTCCTTAAGTTGACAACCATTACCTAATTTGGCCCCTAATAGTAAGAATCGAATTAACTAATTAATAAACATTTAAGCCAAAAACTAAATTGAATGATGATTGTCCTGGTAAAGTATCAAGTTAGATTAGTTTAATAAATATGTACTGCTAGTGTAAAAGTTTTTATAGCCTCAACTAATCAGAAGATATATAGTTTTTAAGATTATTATAAATATCAACAAGCTTATTATAGAGTGTTAATACATATTTTAGTAATTACTTTTTCGTAATGTCGAAAGTTAAGAAAAAAAATTAATTTGATTGGACCAAATGGGTCAGTGATTCTAATTTCAAGTTTTAATTGATACTTTACCTCCACTCTGTAACCCAACTTGTAACCTAAAAGGAAGCCAAGAGGGAGCCCCATGATGTAATAGCAAAATAGATTGATGTAAGCTACCAAAGCTTGCCACCCTCCTCCTACAGCAACACCTGCCAGAATATAGAAACATTTCATAATTTTGCTTATGACATAGTAATAATTTATAAAGTAAATTATATTGATATTCCTGAAGTTTTGTGAGATTGTACAAAATTTTTCTATTTTTTCTACACTTACATTAATTCCTTTAGATGTTTGAAAAACATTACACGGATCTCCCTTATACATTACGCTAATCCCTTTAATTATTTTAAATTTTTTTTACTGTGTTCTTACAAGGGAGGTTGCTTTAAACGTTGAAAAAGTAGAAGAAGTCTATGAAATCTCAAGTCTAACTTACATCATAGAAGTTATTAAGATCCTAGTACCTGATATAACTGGCTGAACACTATTCAGAATCATGGTTATGCCAAGAAGACCTGCTAATTTAGAAACTGCTTTTATCATCTCTTTACTCTCAGTGAAAATGATGGCAAAATGATCTTTTGTAGCTAAAATAATGGCTGCACTAATTAACCCAATGATGAGGGACTCAATAATTGTGACAATGACTGAATATTTTGCTGCTCTTGGGCGTCCTGATCCAAGCTCATTTGAAACCCTCACACTGAGAAAATGAAAAAAATAAATAAAAAAATACATCATTCCTAGAAGTTGAAAAATAACCTTTACACTAAGGTGGGGAAAAGAATCAGCCATAAATTAATTTACCTAATTGCTGCATTGATCCCTATAAATAACATGCCTTCAAATCCATTGATAGTCATGCTGAAAGAGGAGAAACAGAACAAGTATCAAATCAGTAACCAAGACTATTTAAGAGAACAACGTTAAAATAACATAATTAATATTGTTCCACGTTGTCCTCCTGGAGTCCTATTTGGATAAACTTATCAATAAGTACTTATAGGAGAAAAATAAAATAAAAAACGTAAAGTGAATTAGCTTCTGCTGCAAGTCTAAAATTAGTTTATGTATAATATTTATTGTTTTCTATTTTTTCATCTCCTGTTTTCATTATTTTCAATAGAAATCTTTGAAAACAGAAAACGAAGCGAAAAGAACTTGTTAAGTCCTAGATTTGTTTCAATTCAACAAGGTGGGGGAAGTGTAGTAGTTTGGATTTGATATCATACCATATTGAAAGAGAACCAACAGCAATAACTGCATTGTCAAGGTGTCCAGTGAGCACAATCAAGATCATGAAATACCAAATCTCTAGGCAAAGCATGACTGCTGAAGCAACAGACAATTTCACAAAGGCCCAAAGATCTTTGAATGCTAACCATGAGAAGCCTCTCCACCCATCCTTGCACCAACCAATCACATAAGCCGTTTGAGCCAAAGCAATAATCCAAGCTGTTGTGCAATAGGCTACAGCAGCACCAGTTGTACCCAATGAAAACACTTTAAGTAAAATCCATAGAAGTATAACATGAAAAATAAATGCTCCAAAACCAAGCCATGCCAGAAACCCCACTTTGGTTTGTGCCTGCAAGAACTTTTGAGTGGGGAAATTGATGGCTAGAGAAAACATCTGAGGGATGGATTGAATGGTAAATGCCCCAGCTAATTCTGCAATTTCGGGTTCTTGTCCTAGGAGTAGCAAGATTGGCTCAGCATAAATGTAAATTGGTGTGAGGCAGATGCATGCACCCAATAAGATTAACCAAGAACGTTGCATGTAGACCCCTATCATTTCTACTTGTCCAGCACCAAATGCTTGCCCACATAAAGTCTCTAGTGCACTTGCCATACCAAGCTGCAAATTTGATTCAAAAATTCAATGCCCCATTTTTTTAAAACTCGAGAGAAAAAGATGTTAAAATATGCAATTTGCTCCCAGAAAGTGACAAATTGTGTTACTTGGGACCTCAAAAGTGCATGTCTATACAAATGAACTTGTTAATGTTTCCATGGATCAAATTGGATATGAGAGCAGAAAGTGCAACAGAAAACATGACCCTCCAACACAAGGGGAATTGGTTGATGAGGAATGATAAAATGTCCACTCCAAAATGGAGTGGTTTTAGTTATAGTGATAGAAAGAAAAAAAGAAAAGGAAGAGAAAGAAAGTGATAGATACGATAATAAGTTATGTGATACAAAAGGAAGAGTACCATAAGAAAAAAAAATAAGGTGCAAAGAAAATGGGTGTATGCTGAATATTTTCCTTGGTTGATTTGCTAATTGAAGTTAAAATTTGGGTCAATTAGGAAGGTTTTCTTATAGTTCAACTAGAATATGTCTATTGTCTAGTAACAAGTGGACGTCACATATTCATGTGGGGAGTTTATAAGTTTGGCTCTTAAAAAAGGTAAACATGACATACCATTCAAGAAATCAAGAAAAAATAAACCAAGCATGAATAGTCTATATTGCTGTGTATATAAAAAACATGGGAAAAGAATCCAAGAGTTGATAGAAGTTAGAAGCTAACCAAGAAGCCAAAAGAGAAATTTGAAACGACAGAGAGAGAGAGTGAAACTGAAGAGAGTTCTAAATCTCCAAGATGACCAACAAAGATAGTCGTGAAGGAATTGACAGCATAATTGCATAGTATGCTGAAGGCAATGGGAGCAGCAATTGTCCAAAGCTTTATAGATTCCACAGAGAACACGTTTTTGAAATCTGCAAAGCCACTCATTTCAGTGTAGTCTCCTCCATTTGTGTCAACAAGACCCTCAGGAGCATGGTGGAGCTCTGTGGTCTCCATGGAATTGAAACCATTGTTGAACATGAATGGTGCCTCATCAGAGGAGGATGAGCTACTGCTCTCTCCTCCATTCTGCTCCTTGCTTCCTTTACCTATTTTGGCAGATTTTCTTTGAACCCTTTTTTGTTTTTGTTGTTTTTCAGGTGTTAGAATTGCATGAAAAAGCTTAACTCATGCAAGAGAAGAAAAAAAGGTGCCTTGAAAACAAGGAGAAAAGTGGTTTGTGTCAATGGTTTTTATTTGTTTCTATTTTTTTTTCTTCCTTATTTGTTTGTTTTGATCAGTTTTCGTTTGTTGTTTTCTTTGGTTGCAGAAACATGCAAGATTTTTTTGGCTATAATTTAGGCTTGCCTTAGAATGAAATAATCTAGAACAAGAAACGGATAGGGAGACTGGGTCTCCTCCATTATTATTTTTCAGCAAAATTACCGTTATTTACTGTTTTTCTACGTTTTTCTTTGCGTTGGCCAAATGTAGAAATCATAAAATGACACTACATGATTTATTAGTTTCTCCTTGATTTACTAATTTTTCTTGATTTAACTTCAACATGTTCCCCCCGCAAAAAGTCAAATAAGTTACATTTCCTTTAAACTATTTTAATTGTTTGAGTTACTGTTTGCATTATTTTTTTTGAAAGATACCATTTGCATTAATTATTTAAGTTATTATTTGAATTGTTTAATTTATCTTAATTATTTGAGTTACTATATACTTAAATTGATCACTTTCCAATCTGACTCAATAAGGAAAGGACCATAGATCAAGTATCAAAAGAAAAAAATTAAATAAAAAGGATTGAGATAGAATGCATGAGGTCATAGATTTAAATTTCAATGTGATCATTATAAAAAAAAAAAAGAAAATCAAAGAGTATTTTTTACCTAATTAACCACCTTTGTCCATTGTTATTTTTGTTGTTGTTGACAGAACCTTAATTTGTCCATTAATACCATTACTACAAGTTTTAGGAATATTTGTTCATTACAATTGGTATTGGCTTTTAATATGTTAGCTTGAAGGTTCAGCATTAACAAATATAAGAATGAATCATATATTTTATCGTTTATCGTAAAGACTTTATCAAATCATTGATATTTACAAACTACACGTAATGTCGTAATTGTTTTAACCAAAATTGTATATAAAATAAATCAGTTTTTACTATAATATATAAAGTATAAATAGTGAGTTTTTTCTATGCTGATTTGTTAGATTTTTCTTTTTCTTGATTTAGCTCCCCTCAAGATTTCACATTTCAACTTACACTCAAGAACAACAAAAATTAAGTATCAAAAGAAAAATAAAATTAAAGAGTGGTTTATCATCCACCATGACCACTAGCAATATTGGTCATTAATAATTAGAATTAATTTTCAATATACTAGCTTAAAGTACGCCCGTTACATCATATATATATTTTTTGGAATTAATCATATATTTTAGTGTAAACAATATTTTACTAAATCATTAATTTATATTCATAATGTAAATATAATTATTTTAACAAAATATTATATACGCACGCAAAATTAGTCAGAAGAGCACATATGCAGTTCTCCGTGCAGTTGTAGTTGTCGCTATGGTCAAAAGATGTGGAGGAAGAAATAGTTCCAATTTTGTGTAGTTTAATGTACAAACATTATGTTTCATAGAACCGCAATGATAAGTTGTAACTTTATGTCTTTTAAGTGATATTGAGATTAGGGTTGAATTAAGGAAACAATCTAGGAATTTGAGTGACATTGAGGAACTAGGTGGGAATGATGGTGCTGCAGTGCAGGGGAATGAGCTTAGTAAGTATGGGTCTGTGGAGGTGAAGTTTTTCATTGAGAAGACGAGTGGGAAGTTGAAGATCTATTTTTAGGTTTAGTTTTTTGATCCTTTTGTTATAGCGGCTTGCAAGGAAGGGATGAATGGACATGTTTTTAATTTTAATTTTTTTTTGTTTAAATTTAACTCTAATTTAATTAAAATATAATGTCATATCAGATGACAAGTGATCAATTTAAATGTTACACTTAATCTGACTTAACAGGTAATTTGTCAACGTGTCAAGTTAATCGTCATGAATCTCTTTTAATGACAAGGACCTCACATAAAACTTTTCAAATTTTAGGGATTCATCTAAAAGGAAAAATTTATGAGATCAAATGTAAAATTTAGGTATATTTTAGGATCAAAAACATATTTAAGCCTTGAGTTTTTATATGCATAAATGTTATGTTGTAATTATTGTTGAGTTACTTGGCAAAGTGGCATTATTCTTTGAAAAGAAAAGACAAAGAAAAAGAAAACAATAGAAAAATGCAAAGAAGGTAAAGAAAAAAAAAATTGCAGTAAAAGGATGTGGCAGTGCAAGAGAAGTGGATTGAAAAGGAAGGAAATGTTGAAAAGAGACAAAGTGGACTTGTATTGGATTGTTGTTTTGAGATAGATTTGCATGCTTATTTTGATTCACTCCTCATTGTTTCTCTATTCTCTTTGATTTTATAGCTTAGTATCATTTCTTATATCCCACCTACACCTTAGCCTCATTATAGCTCTAATAAAGTCCTTTTGATCTTTAATTGCATGTGTATCAAGTGGTGGAAATTAGACGCTTGTCAAAATTTGGTAGTGCTAGTTTGCACGTAGTGCTTAAGTGTAAACACAAACCTAAACACTTGAGAGTCTAAGAGTGTACCTTGTGAGAATTCTATCACTTTTGGTTCATCTTTTAATTCTGCTTGTCTTCTTGTTTGCTTTAGATGTTAAGGATGTGTTCATTAATTGTTTTGAGTCCTTGATGCTTTGGATGTTTGTACTCTTACTTTTATACATTTTAAGGATTCAATAGAAGTGTGTAAATATTTTGTTCATGCATTGGTGTTTGATTTTGTTCATTCGCGTTTGGGTCCATAATTGAGTTTAAGATTTATGCCCGAGATTCTAAACTTGCTACCGGTTGAATTTGTTAAATGGAATCTGCACTTTGACCAATATAAAAGCACTTTATTGGCCAAATATACAAAATTGAGTTCATGGTTTTGGGAGGCCAAAATCCCCAGGAGAGCTACGACAAGAAGGAGCTCAGTGCTGCCTCCTTCTCATTCATCTTCGTATTTTGCTTCCTCTGTCTTGCTTTGCTTGCTCTCCTATTTTTTGTTTGTTTTTTCGTTTTCTATGGTATTAGAACAAAAGGTAAAAGCAATTGAAAATTGAATTCTTATTATTTTAGCTCATTGTACAATGTACAATATATACAATAACAGAAATAGAAAAGACTAACTAAAAGACTAACTTAACCAACTAATCATAATAGACTAATAGCTAAGCTAACTATGGTAATAATCCTAACTAGAGTTGGTTGTAATACTCCCCCTCAAATTAGGTGCATAGATGTCTAGAAGGCCTAACTTGGGCAAAAAAACAGAGAATTTGCAGTGAGGCAAGGCCTTGGTGAAGATGTCAGCAAGTTGTTGATGAGTAGGTAAGTATACCAGCTTGATAAAACCAGAGTGCACATATTGCCTTATGAAATGACAATCAATATCTATGTGTTTAGACCCATCATTTGAAGTTGGATTCTCAGCCAATGCAATAGCTGATTTATTGTCACACATGATCATTGTGGAATCAAGAGTAATCTGGAACACACGAAGAAGCTGCCGCAGCCACAATAACTCACTGGTAAGAGAAGCTAAAGCTCTATACTCAGCCTCTGCTGAGGACCTTGCAACAGTGGGTTGCTTTTTTGACTTCCAACATATGAGAGATGAACCCAAGTAGATACAAAAACCAGTTGTTGACCTTCTAGTATCCTTGCAATTGCCCCAATCAGAGTCTACATAAGCTGTGACGGTGGAATTGCTGTTTGCAGAAAAGAACAAACCTTGGGCAGGAGCTGCTTTGAGGTATTGAAGGACTTGATGAAGAGCTTGAAGGTGAGGTGTCCTTGGAGTTTGCATAAACTGACTAAGCTTGTTTATGGGAAAAATAATATCTGGCCTTGAGATAGTCAAATACATTAACCTTCCCAGCAGTCTTCTGAATTGAGTAAGGTCTTCAAGAACTTCACCTACAGTGCCATCCAATTGAAGACCAGGATCCATTGGAATTTTTGCAGGTTTGCAATTGGTGAAACCAGTATCTTCTAACAACTCTAGGGTGTATTTCCTTTGGTTCAAGTGAATGCCTTTTACAGACTTAGCTATTTCCAAACCAAGAAAATACTTTAAATCACCTAGGACCTTGAGTTTGAACAAACCTTGCAACTGTACAGTGACTTCAGTAATTAGAGGTTTGTTTGGGCCAGCTATGATGATGTCGTCCATATAGACTAACAGGAGAATCAAAGAATCATTGCTCCCTTTAGAAAATAGAGAGTTATCTGCAATAGATTGATTGAATCCCAGCTTGATGATGGAATTGGAAAATTTCTAGAACCACTGCCTTGATGCTTGCCTCAAGCCATACAAGGACTTGTGTAACTTGCACACTTGATGCTCCCCCTTTCCAGGATAACCTAAGGGCAGATCCATGTACACTTCTTCAAATAAATCTCCATTTAAGAAGGCATTGATGATGTCAAGTTGTGTGAGATTCCACTATTTTTGAGCTACCATGGCAAGCAATAACCTAACTGTAGTCAACTTTGCTACAGGTGAAAAGGTGTCAACAAAGTCTACACCCAACTACTGTGTGTAACCCTTGGCAACTAGACGTGCCTTATGCTTGTCTAGACTACCATCAGAGTTGAATTTGTTCTTATACAACCACCTGCAGCCTATTGTTTGCTTGCCTGGAGGTAAAGTGACAATGGACCAAGTCTTGTTCTCTTCCAAGGCTTTTATTTCCTCATTCATAGCATTCCTCCATTGAGGATACTTCACAACTTGGTGATAGTATTTTGGTTCATAATGTTGATCAATATTGCATATGAACGTTTGATAAGGAGTGGATAGAGCAGAGAAACTCATGTAGTCAGACATAAGGTAGGTAGTTTGATGTATGTAAGCATCTAGGTAGGAGGGGGGATTAGATACACGAGTTGATCTTCTAAGGACAGTATCAGGTTGTGTCACAGTGGCTGGTTCAGTTTCCTGACTAGGCTCATGTGGTTCATCTGCAGGAACTGGTTTATTTTCTGCAGTGATTGGAGGTTCGCCTGTAGTGGATGCAGGCTCTGTTTGAAGGTCAATTGTGTGTGTTTCAATAGGTTTGGGCAAGACAATGTGCTCAAAGGGATCCTCAATGGTTGCTGGTTCACTAGCAGATGTGAAGGGAAATTTATGTTCAACAAAAACAACATCTCTTGATATAATAAACTTCCTGTTAACTATGCCATACAATTTATACCCCTTATAACCAAGAGGATATCCTAGAAAGACAGTAGGAACTGCTCTAGGTGAGAATTTGTTTCTCTGATGCAATGGTACAACAACATAACATAGGCAGCCAAAAACTCTAAGGTGTTCATATGGTGGTTGTTTTTTGTAGAGAAGCTCATATGGTGAACAACCTTTAAGATCAGGAGTAGGCACTCTATTAATTAGAAAAACTGCAGTGTTTATACATTCTCCCCAAAAATGAAATGGAGCCTTTGATTGAAACAATAGAGACCTAGCAACATTCAACAAATGTTGATGCTTTCTTTCCACCACTGAATTTTGCTCAGGCCTATAAGGGCAACTAAACTGATGCAATGTGCCTTGTTCACTTAGAAAGTCATCAAGTTTTAGTTCTTTGGCATTGTCAGATCTCAGTTGCTTTATAGGCTTGTCAAAATTTGTTTTAACAAAAACAAAGAAATTCTTGATCAACTGAGTAGCCTCAGACTTATTTTTCATTAAATATAACCATGTAAACCTAGAACTATCATCAACAATAGTCAAAAAGTAATGCTTTCCATCATGAGTAGCATGTTGATATGGTCCCCAAGTGTCCACATGTATGAGATCAAATGGGGACTCAGAATAATGGTTATTTGAAATAAAAGAAAGCCTTCTAAATTTGGACAGGGGGCAGACCATGCAATCTTTAAAACTATGAGATGTCAAATGCAATGAATTTTTATTTGCAAAAAGTTTCAAAATCTCGTCAGATACATGTCCCAAACGGGAATGCCACAAAGATTGTTCACTAAGAACATTATTACAAACTGTAACTACATCATTACAATTTGAAGAGTGTGAATTCACAAGTGTACGTGAGGCGGCAAATGTGAGTGTGTGTGCTCTGTATAGAGAAGAAACAAATCAAGATGGAGATCACCTCTGCCAATCGTCTTGTGTGTTTGAGTGTCCTGGAAAAGAACAAAAGTGTCTTCAAACAACACACCAATTTTACAATTGGGAGTGATCTTAGGCACAAAAATTAGATTGACATGAAAAGAGGGAATATAAAGGACATTATGCAAAACAATGCGAGAATTTATCCTAACAGAACCAGTTCCAACCACTTGAACTCTAGTTCCATTTGGTAGAAGCACAAACTTGTTTTCCAAGAATTTGAAGTTAAAGAGAAATTCAGGAAAACAAGTAATGTGAGTTGTTGCTCCAGAATCAACAATCCAAGCATTAGGTGCTTGGAAATGGGAATTTAAAGTAGAGTTTGACATGCCTATGGTTTCAATACCTGCCGTGTCAGAGGAGTCTTGCTGAGAGGCACCAGGCAATTGTGCCATTTGAGCTTGAAGGAGGGCAAGAACTTGCTGGCATTGTTGTTGAGACCAAGGTTGACTTTGTTCTCCTGATGCAACTTCAAGAATGTTATTCACTGAGTTATTTGCAGCTGAAGTATTCCTAGATTTCTTAAAGCTTGGAGGGTATCCATGGATCTCAAAGCATTTTTCCTTTGTGTGCCCATGGATGTTGCAATGAGAGCAGAACGGTCTATCCTTGCGAGTAGGTTTTCCCTTGGCATTGGATTGGGTTACAGCACAAGCCATTTCAGCAGGAGGAGCAGAATTTGGTTGAACACCAACAAGCCTCTGAGTTTCATCTTGAAGCAATAATGAGAAGGTCTCATCAATATCCGGAATCGGTTTCATCAACAAGATTTGACCTCTAGCATGGGCAAAACTCTCATTGACACCCATTAGAAATGACATGACAAATTCCTCTTTGATGGAAGTAAGAAGTGGAGCAACCCCGCCGCAATTACAACTGTGATTGGCCTTGAGTTCACCCAGCTCAGCTAACTATGGTAATAATCCTAACTAGAGTTGGTTGTAATATATGGTGTTGTAGAATCTTTGACAATGAATGAGAAGTCCATATTTTTGAAGAGGTCACTGCGAACAACGACAAGGGAGGGTGAAAATCATAGGAGAGCTAGACAACATGGAGTTGAGTAGGGCCTTCATCTTGGTATTTTGTTTCCTCTATCTGTATTTGTTGCTTATGCTAATTGTTGTCGTTTTTTGTTTTCTATGGTCTTGTAAAAGGTTTACCATGAACAAAAATGCCAACTTTTCCAAGGTGCTGACGCTCAGAACAAGAAGGTTTTCTCCTTGATTTTTTCTTGCTATTTTAATTTTGGCGTGAGTTTGCTTGCTAATTTTGTCAGATCGTTAATAGGAAATGGATGACAATCTAATAGATGTGTGTGGTGAAATTTTGAATGGGACACAAATGTTGCCTTGGTACATTTTTTGGTGTTTTGACAGAATTTAAAGAGGAAAAAAATGTTGCTAATGCAACAACTAGAAAAAAAAGGTAACTCAATATACTACTTTTTCTGACTTTGTCTTATGGAATCTATTAATTGGATCACTATATTGATGTAACAGACATCAGAGTAGTAGGGTGATGTACCAAGTACAATCACAGATTCAACAGTAGCAGTGGAAAGAGGGAAAATTGGTGCAGCAACTGAAATACCTCAACCAAGTGTAGCACCTGAAGAAACAGTTGTTTCCAACTCAAATTTGGCCCCACCGACTCAAGCTTCATTAGTATCTGAGACTGCACTAAGATTTGAAGAATTCCAATTCAGTTAGGAATGAGATTTTTTTAGAGATGGCATGTGATTTATAGGAATGGCCTTTTTCTTGTCAACAACATGATGGTTTTAGTTTGGGTGATTGTATGCAGAGGATGAGTAGTGCTTCTGGTGTCAACCTAGTTGGGATCATGGACTATTTTGATGCTTGTTGACTTGTTGGCAAGTGTACCAAATTGTCACAAGTAGTAAAGTGCTCGGAAGTCCGAGTGTCGAATCCACAAGGATTTTGTTTGTACTTAGACTAATGCAAACCCAATTTACAAGCAAGAGATAATAAATTTAAAATAAAAAATAGAAAAAGGTAGAAGATAAGAAAAGATAAAATTAGAAGATAAAGGAAAAGATAAAAGAATTAAAGATAAAATTAAAAGATAAAGAAAAAGGTAGAAGATTAGAAAAGTGAAAGATAAGAAAGATAAAAGATTTAGATAAAAAAAAGAAGATAATTTCAAGATAAGATAATGTTGGGAACTGACTTGCCTAGCCTGTCTAGGATGTATGAGTTTATGATTTTTTTCTTTACCAATTCAGGTGATTCTATCCCACCCACATCTATTCATTTACTTGACCCTGATGTCTAACGATGACAAGCCTATTTTACCTATTTATCCCCCAAATGCCTTTGCAAAGACTCAATAGATAAAATGCATGAAGTTCTAATTCTAGATGTTTGCTTTGACGCATGAGCATAATGCAATCACTCTATGTCTAGCAATGATTTTATTATGATATCTTTTCTTCTTGTTCTATTAGAAGTTATCCTCCCCCGAGCGTCTAACCCCTAAAACTAATGCATGCATATCTTCTTTAAATCTTATTTAGAAGTTACCCTCTTTCGAGCATTTAACCCCTAACATAATATAAAGATGAATATGCAAGATAAAAACAGAAAAGAAAATGAAAGAAAGAAAGTAAATGAAACCCCTAGGAGAGGGGGTTCTGTTGTGGTGTGTTCTTTCCTTTGGACTGACTCTCTATTTATAGCTGTTGAAGTGGGCTTTGAGCCTTCGTAGGCGCACTCAGCGCGACACCCCTCGCTCAGCGCGTGTAGATCGCGCACTTAGCGCGCATGTTGCAGGCTTAGTGCGTTCTTCTGTTGGATCGCAGCTTAGCGCGCGTGTTGCAGGCTTAGCGCGTTCTTTTGTTGAATCGCAGGCTTAGCGCGCACTTCTGTTAGATCACGGGCTTAGCGCGTGACACGCGCTTAGCGCGCGTATTGGGCTGGGCCTGCTTCAGATTTTCTTCTTTTCTTCAATTTTTCTGGCCTTTTTGCTTGTTACACCTCCAATTTTTATATCTGCAGCCAAAATTCAACAAAACATCAATTCTTTAATATTTAAGCGCAAATAACTGCTAAATAATTATTTTTAAAGACAATTTTGCCTTATTTTCTATTATCAAAATACAATTATTTAGCAGTTATCAATGCCTCTCATGTTGCACCCTTGTTAAAAAAAATAAAAGTTTGGGTGATTGCGAACATTTTTCTTTTTTGGGAAAACAATTAGGGGTCATTGGTGTTTTCATTTTGGAATTATTGTCAATGGTTTTTTTTTGGAGACAGTATTGTTGATGTAGACAATTATTTCACTTAAATTATCCAGTGGTTGAAGATTTTGGTCTTTTGTTTGGTTTCTGATTGCATCAATTTTTTTACATAATTTGCACTATATTTGCACAGGGTGGTACATACTGTTCTGCAATGCTACACAATTGTTGCATTATGCACTCTACATTTAGGTCATTTGCAGCAACATGCTGCATATTGCCTGCCCCAAACCACATTCAAGGACTTCTCATTTTACTGAAAGTGTTTTGGACAAAAATGTTTTAGTGTGCTGCATCACAATTTTAAGTGCTGCATAATGTGAACAATTAAGCTATGATCCTTGATTGATAGCAATATTGCAAGAATTAGGTGCAGCTATTGTGAAATTTTAGCTCTGTCCCTATACTGATACAAACTGTATTGTGAATTTTCTTTTAATGTTTCTCTTAGCCTTGATTTATAAAGTAATTTTATGTCATTTTTTGCTGTCGTTTTTGGAATGCTGTCATTATGCCTCTTAGGAGCATGATTTTGGACGCTGGTATTGGTATATTTTTACTATTTAAACTAATAATTTGGTTAAGATGACTGTCACTATGCCTCAGTCTCAAGTTACATGCTATAGTATATTTATACATGTGTAATGTTTAAAATGACTGCATGACCATATTACACATTTGTGTTCTACTTGTGAATCCTTAAAACAAATTATTCCTAACTTTTTTCAGCTAGCAATTTTTTTGAAGTAGCATCACAAACAGCCGTGGTAAATGTATGCAATCACGTGATTTTGAGAAAGAAAGAGACCTCGTATGTACAATCACCAATTGGTGGGTCCCATGGCATAAGCTTCACCAATATATGTTGCTAGCTGAAATTTGTTATCAATTTCTGAAAGGAACATATATTCTTCAGCACCAGATTTAGCATGACTAATTATTTCCAATTTCATAAATTATGCAATACACAATATGGACCCTTTCCACGGACGGTTTAACACACAGAAATAGCTACTTGTTTGATGAATTTCCAATATGTTGTTGGAATGCCTAACTGCCTTTTCAAATCGCATCCTAATTGCTATAGGAATTGACCTTATGCATTGGTTCTATCATAAATGGTATGCCACCAAAAATTAGTGGCGCAAGAAATGAAATAAGCATCTTTTTTTTTCCTTGGTCTTTTGAAAAGTCTAAAGATTACTAAAAAAAGCAAGGGAAGAATTGAAGAGAAAAAGAAAAGGTTATTGCAGTACTTATTAGTTAACTTCATAATTGGAGTTGGGAGGTATTAATGGAAAAGAATGGAGTGAAGAAAATTTAATAGGAAAAGGATCTTATTATTGTATTCTTGATAATTACTTATTGCAAAAACACTGAACCCCAAGAATCCACTAGTGTATATATATACACAATGAAAATGTAAATTAGGCAAGACAAATAAATATTGAGAATTTTTTTACAAGAGAATGGAGAGCAGTAAATAAAAATGCATCTGTGAAAATGAATGTTGGCATCTAGAGAATTGCTGCATTTTTTCACTAACAATAATGGGCAAATTCTGACCAAAGGAATTGCATTTGAACAGATATGCTATATCATATGGTTTAGCATTCTGTCAAAACCTCGTGACTAGAGGTTGGGCCTACTAAAATGAAGACTTTGTCAATGCACCACGAATTGAAAATGAATCTGTAGCTACCATCATCTAACCAATTATCATAAAATGATCTTCATCTATCTTCCATTCATTTTACAAGCTTGATTTTAGAACAATCAAACTAATTCATTGTCTGGTCAAAATATCATCTCCTGTAACATCAAAGAAAAAAGAGTATTGCCAAGAATACTATTGTCAACAAGGAGAAAGAGTATTGATCATCTCCATATTCAAAATATCATAATTGACTTCCTATATAAAAATGGTCGTACAGATATTATTTTATCGTTAAAAATAATCAATAATCAGCATCTAACTGGGACTGCTAGAGTTAGTTTGCCAAGAAAAGAAGGTAGGGGAAAACACTTTTGTCACCTCTCTTTTTAATTCCAATATTTGGTGCACCTGAATTAAGGTGCAGTTAACATGATTATGACATTTAGTGATGTTCGAATCAACTTATTTTGAAGAAATAATCACTTCTTTTTACCAGTTTCCTGAGATAACTAATGAAAAATAAGCAATCATTTTTCCAAATTTAAGCATTACCAAACATGCATTTAATGCAAATTGGAAACAAATCTAAGATGAGGCTTTTCATGTAATAGAGTTAATGCAAAAGCCAAACCTGATCACATATAGGACATGAGTCACTTCTTTCCATCCACTCAAGAATGCATGATAAGTGAAAATGGTGTTCACATTTTGTCAAATTTCTAGGATTTTCAACATCAAATTCTGCATTGAAAAAAAAATATATCAAATTATTATTCTCATCATTCACGTGGGAGAGAGAGGACTGATTCCTCTTGATTTGCATGGCTGAAACATGGAAAATCTCTGAAAAGATTACTTTTAATAACACAAGCAACAGTACCTTCAAGACAAATTGGACAGACATCCTCTTCTTCTGTCACTAATTCTTGAGTTACATTTGATTTTGATAGTTGTGCCTTCTTTGGAGATGTAGGAGCAGAATTGGCTTGAGCTTTACAATCTGATTCTTCAACATCTTCAAGTGTAATTGAAGTTTCAAAACTACTAACTGTTTCTCTGCCAGATTCAGAATCTGTTGATGCAGAACCTCCCAAGACCATATCATAAGGTAGAGGCACAGGAGGGGGCTGGAAAGTATCAGGCATGGATGCTTCCAGGTTCAAACCAACAAGAAATCCAGCATTGACTGAAGCATTCAAGCCATCATTAGATGTTAAAGACTCACGCTCTTCAAAAGTTGGTGGGCACTGCAAACAGGATTTTTTAAGCTTCAAATAATAAGCTCATCACAAATAATTATAAACCATAATCTAAAAAGAACAAACTGATAACCACACCAGATTACTGTTCTGGAAGTATTTATATTTTAAAATTGAACAGAATAATGAAAACAATCCATTTCATGCTTCAACTGAGCCACCTTCTAATTTGGCATCCCCCAGGGGATCATGCCTTGAAGTAAAAGAAAGAAGGAGCAAAAACAATAGGTCTTTTAGGTAGAGTTAGATTGCAAAGTATCCATAACAATTTTGTTCAAGTCAAGTCCATATTCTTTTCAGCATACTATCCATAAAGTCAAGTCCAAGCATAGAAAATACAAATTGAATATGAAGGTAGGTATGGATTTTTATTTGATTTCCTTTGCATTTATCCACCAAAACTTAGAGGGCACAGAACCAATGTAATAGAATTGGTTTTTAAGAAGGAAAAAGAGAAATAATTCCATTTGAACAATAATAATATTCCATTATTTAGCTTCCGCCCATACATCTTCCCCTACATTCAATCCATGTAGCAGCTTTCCAGAATTCACTTTGAGCATCATGAATGTGAATTCTGTCAGCTGCATAACTTGATTCAACTATAACAGTAATATTCACTAGCTCTCCTTTTTGCAAGGAATCTGATATTTATGCTAGAAAAATGTGCTGCAGTCCAGAAAATGGCAATAAATCCATGTTGTTATATTCCTACACAGGAAACTGTTTGATCTTTTAATTAAGTGAATATTCAGGGCCATTGAATCCAAAAGAAAAAAAAATGAAAATAGTAATTTTGTAAACAAAATAAAGCAGAAATCATATATTATGAATGCAGTGGTTCCCCTATAGCAACCATTTTAAGGCTTTTAATAGCAAGTTGATTATGAAATAGTTTGAATTTTCCTTCAACAGTTCAGCAAGTAGTCCTTCACTCAATCATTGCTAATGCTAATGATTAATAGGGGAGGATGTTGAAAATAAAAATGATGGAATGAGATTACTAGATAGATTCTTATCAGCTACCATACAGTCTTAAGTTACAAATCAGGTAAGAGAGGATAGAAAACTACTAACATAGTAATACACTGGTGCCCCTTGCAGATGAGGTTTTCTGGCAGAACAACAGCAACCTCCCATTTTCCACTAATTCTTTTGTTAAATCAAAACAACGTCAATCAATCATAGTTTCATTCTCTTCTGGTATTTGACATCAAAAGGGGATCACATCAGAGGCCACCAGACTTTATACATCAATTCTGCTATGACAAGCCAAATAATAGTATTAAAGATTAATCCACATAAGAAATGAATTTAAATTTCATAAAGCCACAATTACATTGATAGATATTTCAAATTACACAAACAAACACAAGGTAAAACAGGTTATAGGAAGCCAAGCCCTACATTTTGAGAAATGATTATAGAATCCATAAGATTTCCATAGAAATTATTCTAGGTACATAATAAAGCCATATAGCATATAGATTATAAGAAAAAACTCATAATGTTCTCAAATTAGAATTAAAGTTTTACCTCAATACTTTGTGTAATAAAGGTTTATATTAAAAGCCAGCATAGGTTTTTCGGGGTGAAACTCCAATTCAAATCGGAGAACAACACCAAAAGCACCAAAGGAACTCCATCTAATCTTTGTACTAGATTATAATGGTTGCAATAGAATATAGACATAAATACCTTGGCACGGAACATCAATCTTCATGTCTATTATGACTGTATTTTAACAAAAACCATTAACATCCCAGTTACAGATTACTTGAACTAGCATATAAATTTTATCAAAAAAATAAACTTTACAAACAGAAAAACAATCCAAAGAATCAATACTATAGAAAGAAGAAGAGGGGCAGAGAAACAATCCAAAAAATTTACCATCAGACACACGGCATAACAGAGGAAACAACAGCTTGACCCACAAAACCAAAACAGCCCAAAACAACAATCCTTTTGAAAAAAACAAGAAAAGGGTGGAAAGTAAAAAGCATCACAACCAAATTTAGAGCATAAAACCCTATTTGCAAGGCACAAAAGGGTGGCAAGTAGATGACCAGTTACACTCCATGAAAGCTGAGAAAAAGCGAAGGATGCAAGCAAAATAGCTTACCTTTTGGAAAGAGTAGATGAAGAGAAGGGTGAGAAACTATTGAGGAATTGGGTTTCAGGAAGGTGGCTATGGCTTTGGTTATGGTTCTCTGTATCTTTGAATATTTTTTGTTTGTTTTATTCTCGTCGACATAACACAGTACAACAGTGGTATTTTCGTACGAGACTACTAGTAACAAAATTTGACAGCTGAACTTTTATGTTTGATTTATCATTCATGAAGAGAAAAAAAAAAAGTAGTTGCTAAAATTTATTTTATTTTACTTAAATGAATAAATTTTCAAAGTTTGAAATTTACTTATTTTAAAGATACAAAATTGAAATTAATGGATTAATTTATTATTTTTTATTAGTTTTCTTCCCAGAATTATTTTTAAAATTATTAATTTAACAGTTATCAAGCATGGTATTAAGAAAATAAAATGCAAATACTATATAATTTTGTAATAACTGAGATGACTTCGAAAAATAAAACAATAAATTTTGATGATGAAGATATGAGAATTTTGTACAGAAGGTTGTTGGTTATTTATTTAAAATATACATCTTAAAAATTAGAGTTGGGTAAGTAGTGAATATAAAATTATTTTAGATTTAATTATAATCCTTTAAGCATATGTATAAATAAAATTACAACTCTTTAAAGAATACACAGATATATATTTACAAATTATTAATGTTAATTTCTTATTTAAATAAATAGGTTTAAATTAAATCTTGAATTTATTTGTTTCATTAAGCACATAAACTCATGAGTTAAATTAAAATAATTTATGAATAGTTGAATTCTTTTATACTGCTACGTACTATATTCATATTTACATTTTACATTCTTTGCTTTTTTTTAGCTTCTATTAATTTGTTATAAATAAATATATTTTTTTTGGAAAGAAAAAGTGATAGTATTATTGTTAAGTTAATGTTTGTGAGAATATTCTGGAGTATTGAAAAGTAAGTTTTGATTAGGCAATGTTAGGTTAATGTTTGTGAGAATAGAATATTCTAGGTAATTTAGTTTAATAAAAAAAAAGTGTTGAAAGACGATTATAAAAATGTACATTTTGTATAAAAATGACCTGGTCGAATTAGGCTTTTTTGGTAAGTTTTTTTTTCCTTTTATCAATTACTTTAATTGTATTTAACTTTAAAACCTCAACTACTTAGACATGTTATGAGTTTTTATGGTACCCATCTTTGTTTTAGTTTTTTATTATGTAACATTTCAATCCTATCATGACTTTTATGCCTATTCTCTCGTGTTTTAGTAGGATCCCCACTTACATAAACTGGTAAAGGTGTTTGTCTTTTTTGCTGCTTTGGTTTTTATTTTCTCATTGCAGCCAAAGAAATTACCACAGAAGTCAACTCAAATAGTTTTCTAGCTTAGCCACTGGGTCAGGGCTGCTTAACAAGATAAAGACTACAACAAGTGAATTGGAATTCAAACAAACAGAATAACTTATGTTTCACGACTTTATGCTAATAAAAAAGTTATTAATGAATTGAAATTTCTTAACATATTGACAAATGACAAGTGCAATCACCCGACTGATTGGTGTAGTGGTTAGACACCTTATGCTAACACACTGTGGTGATCATCTATTTAGTGAAAAATCTCATATTTAATCTTTACCATGGGCAAAAATCCTTTAGGCTAACAACAATTATAATCCAACAAGCAAGATGCGTCTCTGATCAAGTTGATTGGAGGTACCCATGGCAACAAGACATAAAAATGACAAGTGCATTTCTATCAATTCATATTTCTAAATGCAAGAAATTCCCCTTACAATAATATGTATTACCAAAATGGTAGAATTTCCTTCACAATAATATAAGTGTGAAATATGAATTGGGAGGGGGGGATTGACGAAAGAAAAATCTTTTCAATCCACAAAAATTAGTCAAATTAATTATTTATTTAATATTATCATTTTTAATCAAGAAAATAAAGAAGAGAAATTTAGACACAACATCTGTATAAAAGCATGAATGTAATTCACAATTTTTCCTTTTAACTTTCAGTCATCAATATTAAAAACCTCGAAGGAAAAAAAAATTGTGAATACATTTATTCCGGCAAATACTTGCAAAATCTGTTTTGAATTTGGTTTAGGTTTTAGGAGTTGCAAAATGTAAACAAGAAGACCAACGTTGCTCTGTGTTTTTTCACTTTTTTGTATTGGTCAGCAGAAATTGAAGAAGAGAGAGCAAACATCCACACAGGCGTAAATATGAAAAATAATTTTGTTCCTTGTGCCTAAATTGAATTCATCGAGGAAACAAGTATTTTGTTACTTTCCAAAGAAAATATTTTGTATACTGACATAATAGGTAGCTTTTGTTTTGTGGGGGAGAACCTAATAAATAATAATTGGTTAATAAGTTGCTCAACTCCCCATGAATTAGGTTAGGTTGGTCTATTTCTAACCACAAAGATTACAGACTATAATATATCTGTATAAAGAATTTTTTTTTTCTCGATGACTCCTGAGTTAAAAACAAATGAAGATGACGAAATCCTCATTAATTAGCTTAACAAAATAAATGCAATCTCTTATTCAAGTACAATTTTGTTTTGAGCTTGATTCTTTCTGTACTGGTATAAGTTATTTGAATTTTCAAATAATTCCTCAGCTACCACTTGAATTTTATAAAGCTGTGTGCATGGACGGCGGAACTTGGGTCCACATAACATTATCAAAATATTGATGTAAAATAAAATAAAATAAACCAGACATAATAATTATAAGGATAATAAAAAGAATTAGAAGATTCATACATAATAAACAAAAGGAACATTTGTTAGACTTCTAAAAATATCATCGAAATGTTAATATCATTTTATTTTTTTTATTTTATTAATGTTTTTATGTCAACCTTATATTTCATAGGTGTTGCAAAGTTCTCCATTTTTTAATTTTCATAAAATATCGAACTAGAGCAAGTTATAAAGAAACTGCTGGCGTAAATTAGATCTATCATGTTGAGTTATTTTTATAAGAAAGATCTCTAAATATGATACAGTTCAAAGGCAAGTTAACTTCTAAATCATAATTACATGAACAAAGCTCCTTCATCCTATGACAAAAATATATCCGTAGTTTGATTCTTTATCCTAGACACAGTCATGCCAAAATTATCCTATAAAGAATGGCAGAAACAAACCTTATGCTGCAAGATTTACAAGAGACTGCTTTGCTTGGTCATTGTTTTTGGCATCAAAATTCAATAGCAGTAGCCACACATTCTTGAGCCGTCTCCACAACTTGCCTCAAAACACCAAAATTTTTAACAAAAATGATTTATGGACACTCAAACCCAATATACATACACCCAGAGAAAGAGATACAAGAGAGAAAAGTGTAGATGTAGTAAGAAATATGATGTGATAAGAAAATAGAGATAGGGATAAATGAAGGGTGTTGATTGAGTGTATACACTATGCAAGTATCCATAAACCATTACTCGGTATTCCATTTACTTTATTCTAACCAGTTCTTGGAAGTGAATCCTGATGAGTCAATTCATAGTTTCCATTTGTAGGAAGCTGATTCTCAGTATCCTCAATATTTGCTTTTGAACAAAGGAAGAAGAAAGAAGATGTGTATATTGTAATATGCCAAATGCTGTAAACATTTCAAAAGAGAGTAGTATTAGGCAGGGAAGACGAAACGAGAGAGAAATAAAGAGGATAGTAGTAATTTTGTAATACCTATGCCAAAACCAGTAGGTTTCACTGGTTTCAAGTGTCCAGCTTATTGCTGCCATGGCCAATGCAAGAAAACCAGCCAAGGCAAATGCCCAGTGGTACCGTCTCAAAAGTGTCTTGACAAGATTATAGAGCCACTGCTTTATAGTTTGGAAACTGCAGTTAAAGTTCATTACTATCACTTATTTAGTTATAAATGTAATATTTGAGAGAATGAATAATTGTGTTATATTTACATTACTATCACATATAATATTTATATACATGAATTACACAATCTCAATACCTAAAGTTTAGGGACTAGAATGAGCTATCTAAGGAAACTAGCAAAGAACCAAGGCAAACAATGAAATCTGATCAGTATCTCTAATATCTGCTAATATCTGTCAATATCTCAACAGTAGCTTTCTCCATAAATTACCTTGTTTGGCATCATTTCCAGAAGTGAATCATCCTAGATCCATTTAACTTGACACTCTTGGGCAACTTACTAGAGTGAATTAGGGAACATACTCTATACGGTAGCATAGAGCTAGATCATGCCAATCAACCCCAACAATGAGGGGCTTAAGGGTGGGTTCACAACAATGACTAACCAAGAATAGGCAGGGAATGCATAAAAAATTTATAAAAAAAAAATTCATTGTACCATCAATTGCTACTGTGTTGTTTGTAAATCAATATAATATTGTATATCTTATTGAAACAAATTTATATCTAAGTTCAGAGAACTTACCAGTGAGAGAAATTAAATGAGATTCCAATTGAAAAGGAAAGGGACCTATACTTTGTTGAGATTTCTATCAACCATCCAATAAACAAACCAAGAGCACCAATCACAATTACAAGAATAACATTGGAAGACCTGCACAATTCAGCAAAGATAAATATGAAAAATACTTAAACACCTTTAGTGGTTGGTTGGCTGTGCCTAAATTGCCAGTCTACTAGTTCATGTACCTGGTTGCTTTTGTTGCAGCCATTAGGGCAGTAAGGATAGCAACAGCTGTGTGGATTGCTCTCTTAAGTACTTCATCAATGGTAGCTAGATAAAGGAAAGTGCTAATCACAGCCATGAAAGAGAGCCAGAAGTCCATGAACTGAAACATTGATATGTAAAGCCATTGTACTTACATTCTCAGAAACATAAATATAGCCATTTTGTATTATGTTGTATTTAGGGTCACCGGTCATTCTATGAAATCTATTTTTTGCTTCTCATCCATCCAAGCATGTATACATGTTAAATATGATTGATGCCCAAGGCTCATGCTTCCACAGCATAATTCATTCCATTAGATAGTCAAATTACAATGGTCTATTTAAGTTTGTAGCACCTATGCCAATGGCATAACATTTCTACTTCCAAAAATTCTCTATATATTTTCAGAAAGAGTAATACTGGAGGTGAAGCTCTAACCTGTAAGACATTATAGTTCAATGCACACCAGGTTCCTACATCACACGCATGATATAGTCCACTTGAAATCCCACTGGATGTGTATAAAACCCATTCTGCTAATGCCTGCACAAAGGAAATTATTTGTGGGTTTTGTACCATAAAAAAGGGGAAACTATGGGTGCTGTATCAACTAAAAAAATCTATATGATGAAATAAGAGTTATCAATAGTAGCAATACTAAAGGGAAAGAACCACCTTCTTCCGAAGGGCCCAGTAGGCAGGAAGTATGGCTGCAGCATTTGATACAATGAGAAAAATTGATTGCCGTACATGTCCTATACAAATTTTTAATAACTGGATTAAGGAATTTGTACACCATATTAGCAAAATGAACCAACTTTGTCAATATGAAAAATGAGCAATCACCTTGATGTGTTACAATCTCAATGCTACAGTCGAAGCCTCCATGGTTTCGATCACAAGAGCAGAAGCTGACAGCAAAAAGTAAATATTTAAAATGGTCAACTCCTTAATAAGTTGGGGAACAATTGCAAAACATGCAACCAGAAAAGTCCACAATACGGCATTCGATTTTTTTGCCATGTGTCTCAATCATTACCAAGGTGTCTAGAACCAAGAAAGTCTTCGCCGAGGACTTTCTTGGTTCATGTCTAACAACATAAAGAAAACAAATAAAACATAAACACCACTGATAAATTAAGAACAAGCAAAGGGCCAAAGGTAAACCTGTACGATGTCAATCCACTAGCATCAAAAGAAAATTTACATTCTCCATGAGAGGAGCATCGTTTTGGGCATCGCTCAAGTGAAATAGACATGATAGTAAGCCCTTTCATGGAATCACTGCTGGTATTAAGATGTCTTAGACCAATACCCCAAGTTCCTTCTCTAGCATACATAATATAAAAATTAACTTTGTTATCACTTGAGTCATATAGTGTGAAAAACATAGATGGATCACTCCTCCTTGTCTTGTTAGCATAATAATAGTCCCAGCTATCAAGAGATGGTAATCCACCAAATCTAGCATACACTTCATAACTGATCTTCATATCTGAGGATAGCTGTATGTGAATATTTCCTCCAGCTGCACCACGAGGAATGTTCAGAAGAAAGTAAGTCCAAATGTTATCAGGTTCTCCACTGTATGATGAGTCGTCTAAAAGTGGCTCGAGAGGGAAATTGGCAGAATCATACGATGCTCCTCCAACAACTGGTAAATAATATGACTCAAAGGGGGTTGAACCTCTCCTTACAAATGTCTGCAGACAACCATTCTAATCTTGTCAATAATTTATTCCAGTGCATAAATATTTTTAATCATCAAGAAATAGAACTGATCTACACTTAGTATTAACCAACCAAGAAAAACTAATATTTCAGTATCCTGTTGGTAGTACATAGTACTTCCTTGGTGAAAAACACCAGCATTTTAATTTTTATACGAGTAATATTAGTATTAATAACCTGAACAAACTCTTGAACCCTTTTCTTTAAGCATTGAGCATAAAGTATTTTGAATCTCAAAGATATCAAAAAGAAATTTATCCCAGTGAAGAAGCCAATAAGTGAAAATGGTGTTCACATTCCTATGCTACATTCATCTCTACCAGTGTACATATCAGATGTTGCCAGAGTGGATAATTTGCTAACAGCCTAACAGAAAGTTTATATTAATACTTTAATGTTCTTTTACTTTTGTGATTTACAAGATATGGATACATATGATCATACTCTGATTCTACCTATAAAACTTGTAGCCTAAAATGCAGTTTTGTAGACTCAAGGAATATCACATGAACACAATTTAGAGTTCATTGTCATATGTTACAAAGAAATCTCTTAGAGTGTGTTTGGATGGGAAAATTTAAAATTATGAGAAATTTTAAATTCTAAGAATCTCAAATACTTCAATTGAAATTCTTTTATTTTCAAAATTTTGTATTTGGATAAAAAAAATTAAAATTATGAGGGTGAAAAAAATGAATGAAAAAAAAAGAGAAGATATAGTTGGTGTGCTAGTTATACGTGTTCTTTTACGCTCACACCCGATCGATATTCCACAAACTCAGACGGTGTTTCTTGAAGAAGACTGTAAGAAGAGAATTTCAATTTCTCACCTTTTAGAAGGAAATTGAAATTCCAGATTTTTAGTTGTTTAAAATTCTGTTTTAAAATTCCAAAATTTTAAATTCTTCACAAAAAAACATCCAAACAATGAATTCTAGATTACAGAAATTCAAATTCTCTAATAAATTACTTTTCTCAGTTAAAATTCTCTATCTAAACGCACTCTTAAGGTGACAGAATCATGCAAAGAATTAGAATACTACCTGAAGCAAGTAGCTATCCATTGTACAATTTGGTCCAGCTTTCCCAAGTGGGCATTGAAGCACTTGAGATTCCACTGAATAGCAAACTCTTACACTGTTATCCTGAGTCTTTGTAAGATTGACTGGCACTATACTAATGTACCAACGGCCAATTAATGGTGAATGAATAACCAGTGGGCCTTTAGCAATATTAATGTTATAATCATTCGAAGTCACAGAAGGCATTGCACCATGGCGGACAAAACACATTAAACTAATATCATTTGATCGACTAACATTGAATCTGATATTTGCTGCCGTAATGATAATTTCTTCTGCCACATTCATAATATCCAGGGAGAAGAAGTTTGGCATGCCTTCATGAACACAAAAAGCTTCAAAATTACTTTTGCAGGTCACCAAACTTTCCAACATTGACTTGTTCATTTTAGCTTCCAAAGCATTAGAGACATCAGATTCTGCACATGAAAGTGGATAAACTGAACTGTTACAGAAATCCCCCCTCATCATTGAATTTGTGCATGCTTCCACACTTATATTAGCAATGAAGGAAAATGATGGACCACGGATAATCTGCAGAGACAGAGAAGTAATTGTTTATCCATCCATATGTGGTTAATGCATCAAGACCTTTGCTACGAGAGATAGGATGAGTCAAATAGAAATAAGTTACAGAATTTTATTTTAGCATGGAACGAATACAAAAAACAATATAATCAAATATTAGAGCTACTATCCAATCTGACATTGTATGCCCAGAGTACTACTCCATTTCTGGAAATTGCAATCTATTCTCTTGGCCTTAAAACCCACTTTCTAAGTTTTTGAATTTAGAATCTTTCCACTGGCTTTGAAAGAAAGTGGGTTTACAAAGAAATTATGTGTTACACTGATTTTTCATGCGAATGACAATTAAATTTGGTTCAAATGTCAAGCCCCTAATGAAAAAAATCACAAGTATACGCCCACATTGAAACATGGAAATTATCTTACTCCAAAGAGGACTCACTTGAAGAACAGAAATCATTGGCTGAAAATTCTATCATTAAGACAATAAAAATAAATTAAATAATAATCACAATATCTTCTTTTTCCAAACAATAGTTATATATTTAAAGTATTATTTGCAGAAAACTTAATTAATCACAGATTGAATTGTGTATTTATTAACAATATTATTATTTTAGATGATTTAGATTACAATAACATTGATTAAAACTTATAAATGTTGTCAACTGAATTGGCAATAAAGGGGTAAAAGTAACAAATGAAATCCACCACCAAAATCGTGATTAAAAAACAAAAATACAATTTATTTAGTTATGCACAGTATTGCAAAAAGGTAGTAACTTCGCCAACATTATATTAGCCCTACCAGTGTATAAATGTATTTAGAAGAGAGCATGTAAAGGATAACAAACTTTTTCAACAGTGATGAAACACACTTTGAATGTTCATATTTCTTTTGGATAAAAGTAACATTTGCACAATAAACCTTACCATCTTTGACTGCGTCCTTGTAGGTCCAATGCCATTGAAAAGACCAATGTACCAAACACCTGGAGATATCTGAAGAATAATTTGTTATGTTTACTGTCTATAATATTATAAAAGAACAAAACAAAATTCACTAGTGAACTAACCCTTCCCAACTAATAATAAGGGTGTTAGAGATATAAAATTAATCTTGTTCCATCACATAATAACCATTGCTCAAGGTAGAGTGGGCAAGTACATAGTCTGCATTTCAAGCCCTAACAGGCTCTAGGGGGGCATGTCGAAGATTGGCTTATCTTCACCTAATAGCTTAAACTTTTAAGAGAGTTGATCCATGACAATAGGAATTTCAATATTAAGGCAGGTATTTCTATGTTAAAAAAAGAAAATGGAGACACTGAGCAAGAAGACACAATGCCAATAAAAACAACTAACAAATAATGCTTCATGTAAAAGGGACCCATAACAATACCTGATTGTTTGTCAGTTTCATAGTGATATTTTTCTGCATAGGAAAGCACCGCTCCACATCTAGATCATTTATACCTAAAGAAAATGGGAAACAGAAAGTATTTATAATAGAGAGATGGCACTAGAAAGTTCAAAAAAAGATATTTTTCAATTTTTTCTTGTCAGCAAAGGAGATTGACAATGAGAGGGAGAACAAGTGAAAGGGGAGAATTGAAATCTGTTGTCTCCCTTTTCCTGTCCCTCTAATTGAATAATGACAAATCAGCAAGAACAATTCTCTTTTAAATGGAAATACCTTCACTCTTAGTTGTTAGTTTTTTAATAAGTCATCAACATTCAATTGCAAGGGAAATGAAAGGAAAAGGGATAGAAGATTCAAATCTCTGAAGTAGTACTGTCAAAGCATTTTGAAACAAAGAACAACAGGCAACAAAAAAAAATTATACATTCATGAGTTCAGTACCATCCATTACATGATAACCAAAGAAATCATCATAGTAGAGAATGTAAATTAATGAAAGAGGTGGAAAAACTGAACATGTTCAGTTGAGTCAAAACAAGAACCTTCTCCTTTAGAAATTAAGACACTAATTTAATAAATATTGGGAACTTGGTAGAGCTCCAACATTTCAATCATATTGATGGATTATAGGGTATACTAAAATGCAATTTCTTGGCCTTTCACAAAATGAGTTCATAAATACTTCTTAAAGAGAAATTTAAGACAAAATTTATGTTCTTGAACTTCAATGTAGAAAAAGTAGTACAATTAACTTTAGTTAAATGTATTAAGGTGGGTCCCCTACCAGAGGTGGCTGAATCCTTCAGAGATGTATTTAAGGCATCTGGCAGTGGAGGACTTCCATCTCTAAAGCATATTATTGGCAATGTGCTCATTGGAACCCTTTCAATTCTTGAGACATCCTGAAAATGATGTGTCTATGAAGTATGAATAAATGAGGAAAGCAAATAAACTAGATCCAATTAAAAGGAAAGACAATATCCTGAAGGGAACTCCATGGACTTTTTCTGTTGCACAGCCAGCAAGGACAATTTAAAAAGTTACATAAAAGAAGAAAATTGTAAAGGGGCATATAAATAGAATTTTTTTATCATCGAAGAACTATATCATTTGCACTTTTATGTCATACAATATGCATTGTAAAACAAGAGATATCAAAATAGAGAAATATGGAACCATCCAACAGTCACAACCATCATATAGATGCTACCTATCTGATAGGGACTTGGGTATTATGGGGGAGAATCTCACCACAAAAGCTAGCTGTCAAGGGGGGGAGAACCAAACCACTTATGTACTCTGTCAAGCATCCCATACTTATCTATGCGGGACTAAGGCACCCCATAATACCCAAGTCCTCTATCATAGCACCAACCCTAAGAGTTGATGCCCCGGTGACTGCATTCTATGATGTCTTTCTGGTCAGCCTCTTCATAGATAGCCCTTTCCAAGACATTGGCAACAACTCTAATACCAACTATAAGCATCCCCTAGCACTTGGGGAACCCTCCCTTAAAGGCTGGCCATTGTGGTTGTAGAACCCAAGGCATTATAAACCTCACAATAAAATCCCATACTTCGCAAGTGGGACTCAAGTCCTATGCCTTGCAATTGGATCCTAACATCCCACCACACTACATAGACCCCCAACGCTCATGCGAGCTGATTGCGCACTGACCCAGCTAGTCCTAGGAGAACACTGCAATGCTGGCATCACTGCTCGCTTGCAGCTGAAAATGGTGGAAGACTCTGATACTAATTGTCTAATTGATAAGAACCTTGGGAGATTCACATCATGAAAGCTACTGTCAAAGGGGGAAAACCTAGCCAAGCTACTCCATAATACCCAAGTCCCTATCACTTTCATTCTAAAGTGGTCCTATCTACAAAGAGGTTTGAATATACTTACAAGGTCTACATCTGAGTTCAATGCTATAGACAGTGCAGAAAACCATGGCGGCAAGTCAACTGGAGCAATAGAAAACATCAAAAGACAAGATCATCCATACGTCATCAATTCCTTATATATCTATAAAAAGATATTTATTCCATGCATGTCGAGGGGATAAAATGCTAATTTTAGTAAACTTTTGTGTTAGTTAACATTAAACTTCTTTTCAGATTATTTTTAACAATGAACCTTTTACAAAACTTTAATTCATTTAAAAGATATAATTTTTTATTAATATAGTTCGAATTTTAATTCCAAATTTTTATGACTCGGTATCATGGAGATATAAGGTTGATTAGGTGGTTAAGAAAGAAGGGAAGGAGGGAAAGGTTGCGGTTTCGATCCCTCTTGCCAATAGAACAAAAACTAACAAACTAATATTTAACATTTGCCGATAGAAAAAAAATCCTTATATATCTAAAATGAGTTGTTTTTAATCTTTAATGGTTTGTAAAAAAATGAAAGAATTCAAAACCATATAACTAATTGAGTAACCAAAACAGAAGGAAGGGAAAAAATTTAGCTTCTTCGGTGATACTATCTCACCTCTGTCTCCATCTGAAACTTAGCGAAAGTAAATGACACAGTTGATTATTTTCCATTTCTTGCTCATATAGGGATTCTAATGATGGTAGTTAGAATGCATTATATTTAATGCATCAGAAAATGTACTATGGAATTTAATGCATTAGAGAACAAATGAAAAACACCCAATCAAATAACATTATATCCTATGTTTCAAGTCAATTTATGGTTCTTACAGTGTTAAGGCTACACTGATAAAATACTGCCATATAATCTGTAAATGCACCCTGAAATTTCTCTCAGAATTATTAACAGAAAAGCATAAGTCTGGTAATTTAATAAAATCAACTCCTTCATAGCATAAAACAAGAAAAAAGAGAACAGTTACATTGATGCCAGTCTCCTAAAATTCCTTAGGCTTATATAGAAAACCAGACCAACAATAATCCTTAGGAATTCAGCAGACGAAGAAAGATCAAAGGAAAATTATTCTCCAAAAAATTCACCTTTACATTGAAATCCAATTGCAACCCATTAAAAATCAGACTAGATAGTGCTTCATGAACAACAAGACAAATAATAATCACTAAGAACAAAGGGGTCACTGCCAATAGGCTCACTCACCTCTGATATAGCGCAAATCAAAGGGCCTGAGCCTAGTCGCAGGGTATCTGAAGCTTGAAACAGTAAAGGTTTCACCTTCACCAGTGCCCACTTCATCATTTGCAGAGAAAAGGCAAAAGGAACAGGAAAAGAGCACCAAAACACTGAGAACCAGATTAGGATGATGACACCACAGAATCAAATTGAAACCCATGTTGGAGTGATTTTGAGGCAATTCTCACTCTCAGATCATGCAGACGCCAGAAAGTGAGTGACGCAGAAGGGTGTTGGTGGATGATTAATTAATTAGATAATAATGAGAAATCTTAGTTAGTGGGGAATGTGGTAGAAGACAACTAGAGAGTGGGAATTATGAGTCAGGGGTTATGTACTTAAAAAAAATAATCACACAATTGACACAAAATCTATGATACCATGAATATGATTATGATGCTGTTTGCTTAGTTAAAAGTCTTGTTGGGTTGACTTGAGTCGAAGGTGTTAGACCTCGGTTAATCAACCGGATCTGTGTGTTCTGTTTGGACTTTGGAATGTTCAGAACAAATGCTATTTTTGCATGTGAACAAAACTAAAAATAACACAACAAGAGGGAGAGTAAAATTAGACTTAAATTTTTAGTTTTTATAATTTAGTATTTTTTTTATTCTTATAAAATTATTTTTTATTTTTATTTTTTACAAATTATATTTTTTTCTTTTTATTTTTATAACACTTTAAATAATATTTTATTATTATTCAACATGCTGTCTAAAATATTTTAAGCTCTAAAAATAAAAACAAATATAATGTGCAAGAATTAAAAAAAAATTATATGAACGAAAAACAAAAAACACTCAATTTCAACAACTAAAAATATATTTAAATCATAAAATTGTTAAGAATATATTAAATAAGGACTTCTTTAGTAATAAAAATATACTTAATTCTACAATATATATGTAAATAGTAGTGTAAATAGTATTTCTAAAAAAATGTAAATATTAGTGTAAAAACTCATGCCGTGCACGAGTGTTATGCATGTATAATTTGTTTATATTATTCTTCTTTTTTTAAAATATATTTCTTAATTATTTTTAGTTTTATATAAGTATATGTTAATAAATAGATATATAAATATTTAAAATATGATAGTTATAAAAAATATTATATATATATATATATATATATATATATATATTAAATAGGTTTCTTGTATGAAAATTATGATGAGTATCCTTATTTTAGATAATATGTACATCCTTATTTTAAGAAGAAAAAAAACTCTATTTATGTGTGTTCAATCCTTATTTAATCAAGTATTAAATAAGTTTAACTGAATGCCTTCTTATTTTCTCAAGAAAAACATAATATAGGCATTCATATTTCAAGTAACATGTGCATTTTAATTATTATTTATATGTGTGTGCATATGTGATTCTTATTTATAAAGAATCTCTATTTATACACGACATTTTTTCAATGTTAAAGATTCTTTTCTCCCAGTTTGTGCAACTATGTGAATTAGTAACGGAATTCATGCTACTTCTTTCTAGTTATATAGCATTTATTGTCGTAATTTGTTTTTGTTTTATTTTTCTGCACAAGTATAATATAGCTTTAGAGAAAGAAACTAAAAAAATGTAACTTGAATTAATTTTATGATTTTCCAATTATCCATTGGTGAGTTAATTTTAAGAATACTTTTAGAATTACACTACAACAAATGCATTAAATGTGATAAGTAACAATAACAATTTCTATTACCCCTTCTCTAACCCTTTTTAGGTAAATAATAATTTCTTACATTTGCTCCTTTGTGATACTGTCTATTATTTCCATTTTCATGGTAATGTTGTTGCATCCCGGCTCCAAAGTCATTTTTTCAAATTCACTAATCAAAGAGCATTGCTTGTCAACCACCTTTTAGTTTTATCTTTATAATTAGAATATGAAATAATGTTTTTATTAAACTAAAATGTGGGTAATAGCTTTAAGTAATAGATATTCACAGAATATGGAAATAAACATTAAAACTACTACCCACACAATATATAAATATAAAAACGGATATTTTTCATATATGAATACGTGAATGATTATCATTAATTTATTTATTATACTACCCCACCCAAACCTGGTAGGTGTCATCCCCATCCATTATCTCAAGGAAAGGATGCCTATTGAGGAAAATTTTGGATGACTTAAAGAAGACTTGATTGAGATATTTATTTATGAAACTTGAAAAAAGTACTTAGAGAACCACTTTAATTAATATCTTCCCTAACCCTTATGGACACCATTCTGGTACTAGTATGTACCTCTTCTAACCCTTAGTGGGGTCAAGTAAGAAAATTTCAAATTAACAACTTTTTTTCCTTTTTTATTTCAGCCCTCTTCTCTGGACTTTAGGTGTTTTTAGCATTTTCATTGTCCAATTTCAGCCTTTTATTTTTCTCCAGATTGCAACTTTTTTAACCAAATTTCCCCTAAGATGTCCTAAGCAAATTGCTAAAGAAAGAAAAATGGGAAATATTTTGGACAAAACGAACATAAGCCCATGCATTTTCTGGTTTAAGATCCTTGGTAGCTAAAACTAGAAAAATGTGCTTGCATGCCATCTTTTTATTAAGCACAATCATATAAATATTAGTACTACTCAAGCTTACCAAATAAAATGCTACTGCCAATTATGAAAACTGACAAAAAAAACTACTTGAGCTAAGAGTGCTAAAATGTTCTGATGCTGGAAAAGGAAGTGCCCACTAATTGTGTGAAATATCACCATGGACCCTTTGGGGTACCATATTGTGGTTTTCATCCTCCTCATCACCATCACCATCCAATATCCCTTGAGTCTGCATTTCAGATAATTGCTGGAACCTTGCCTCTCTTTTTTTCTTGTTGAATAGTTTCTTGCCATAAATGGCACCAGCAGCAGCTCCTCCCACTGAAGAAACTGCCAAGACAGCCAGTGCCTTCTGCAATTGGCAATAGCACATGGTTATCAAATTGTAGGATGGAATAATAAGAACAACTAGATCTAAGGAAAATTTCTATCATACTCACATTGGAGTCACTGCTGCTGCTGACTTTAGATGATTTTGTGTCAGTTGAAATTGAGTAAAAATCTGTAGTAGAAAATCTATAGGGTAAGCCTTAATATATTAAGTTCTCTAACACATTAGTAACTATTAACTGTATAATGCATTTGAGATTCTTCAGAACTTAGGGTATTTTTATTCAATGCCATTAGCATAATTAAAAACCTCTTGCATGTTTGGATGAGTATATAAATAAAATAAATTAGAGGAATGTTTATGCAAGATCAAAACTTCTAGCTTGTAAGTTGGACAGAGTTTGAAGTCATTGTTCAAGATATTTCAAATGGTTAAACATGCATGTTTTAAAACAACCAAAACAAGTATATATTATCATATAACTCTCATCACTTCAACAGAATCAAAACTGGGTTGTGAATTGTGAAAGGAAGAAGGGAGAGTAGAACCTGTTGGTGTGGTTGGAAGAGAGCAATCAGCACTGCCTTTCCATTCAGAAGGGCACTGGCAAACATCACCTGTTTCAGCCAAGCATTCAGCATTATGGAAACAAAAAGTATGACCACAGGGTGCTCCAGAATGCTCACAATGCTCCCCAGCAAATCCTAGGGGACATTTGCAAGAGTACTTCTCTCCTTGAACAATCTCCTCACAAGTTGCCCCATGTTCACACCAGAAGGAGTTTGTCCCATCACACATGGTCATTTCTTCGTCACAAAACTTCCCCCTATAGCCTCAGGCCCCCAATAAATAATCTCATTCAGAAAGTTGACAAAATCAATGTTGAATCAAAAAGACTAATACTAATAAGATTCAGGATATGATATCAAACAAGGTCTTAAAAAACAGTCTACGCCTCAATTTCGGTCACAACGTTAAGGTTTTGGGGGTTACAATGACCACAACACGACCACAATTGGTCACATTTGTTTATAATTTCCTACGATATCAAGGATCATGACGAAACTACGATATCAACCGCAATTTAAAACCTTGATTTAAATATGATCATCGGAAGCAATATTGGAATTCTTTTCATTTAATTTTTTAAAAAGTAAGACCCTTTTACTTTGATAGGCCTAATTGATGACACAAAATTTTCCTTCCCACCCCTTAATTTTATTAATGCTAAAAATAATGAGATATGGCATTTCTCGCTTCAAGAAATTAATTAAACGAAGTATGAATGCTTGGAAGTTGAACTCAGTTTTTTACCCGAAGAAAGTTCTATCACCATTCAAGATGGTGGAAGGATCAGGGAGGTTGCAAATGCAGGCACCAGTGTTGTTGCACAGCCCAGTTTTGCAGCGATCATCATCACATTCCAAGGAATACACACTCAGTAATCCCAAAAGCAATGAAACAGCAACTACTTGACATATTCCTGTTGTGATTGACATTTTGAAGATTCTCTTTTTGAGAGAGAGAGAGTTTTCCTTCACTTTTTATTTCTTTTTCGTTGATACAGTGTTTAAGATCCGTGAGAGAGTTACTTAGGATTCAAGCAAAGATTAGAAAATTTGTGATGGATTGGTACTAGTGCCTACTGAGCTCAAACTTGGAAGAGAAGTTAAATATGTGAAAAAGGGGAAATTTTAATTTTAGTTTACCAATATTGGGCTTCACAATATCCTTAATCCTTGAATATTAATTGTTAGAACTTGGAATTTTCAAGGTCAACAATGGCATTTCTTGACAATAAAGTTCGCATGTGGTGTTTATTTGGATTTTGGAAGTCAAACCAGGTTGTGTTCTACTTTATTATGGAGTCTGATCCAAGGAACTTAAGGGAGTAAGATTAACTACTTTTTTTTTTTGTAAAAACTGGATTGGGTTGAGCAAAAAGTAAAGGCTGTTGGTGCGCACACCTACCAGTTGCTACCCAGCACCCGTTTTGCCTTTCCGTAAAATTGATACGGATTGTTGGGCAATCTATAAGTGGCCCATACATTTTTTTTTATTTTTTTTTAAAAATATGTTTTACGAATTAATTTAAGATTAATTGTCCGTGCAGAAATCGAATATGTGACTTTCGCATTATTAACACCACACTCTAATCAACTGAATTAATAAATCAATTATGTTATAAAATAATTAATGTCGCTATATGTAATACTAAAATTTCTAATGTATATTTAATGCACATGTAAATTTAGATAATAAATTTTGTGATAATTAATTTTGATCTAATAATTAATTTTTTTACATTTATAAATTATAAATAAAAATCATAGATTTATTAACATAAATATACTAATGTATTTTTTGATCTTATTATAATTAATTTTGATCTAATAATATATTTTTTACATATATAAATTTTAAATAAAAATCATAGGTTTCATAAAAATTCATATATGTAAACATATTAATTATTATAACAAAATTAATTTTCAAAAAATTTATTATCTAAATTTACATGCGCATTAAATATACATTAAAAATTTTAGTGTTATATATAGCGACATTAATTATTTTATAACATAATTGACCTATTAACTCAGTGGAGGATTGTGTTAATAATGCAAAAGTTACAAATTTGATTCTTGTTTGAGCCATTAATTTTAAATTAATTTATAAAACATTTTTTTTTTTTTAAATCATATGGCTCACTTATGAATTAGACAATCCGTCAATCCATAAACTTTACAGATTACTCAATTCGTAAGTCTCATACAGATTAATATGATATTTATGGATTCTCTAAAAAATCCATATGAGATTTATGGATTACGTAATTCGTATCAATTTTATAAAACGTAAAATTGAAATTTGGCAGGTTATGCTGGTATAAAACCTAAAATTGAAATTTGGCAGGTTATGCTGGTACCGTGCGCAACACCCAACAGTAGAAGCACAAATTTAAGTAAGATTTGGGCTTTTGCTATATCCGCACCACTTTTTTGCTGAGCACACTCCCCTCCCTTTTTCAAAAGTCAAATGACATAAATGGCCTTTTTCCTTTAAAACCTCACGTCAGATACACTCCCTCTCTCTATAAAGCTTTTTTGTGCATGCTGCAAGCCCTCTTAAACCCTAGCACGTTGGGTTTCAATTTGAAACCACAACCAACAATCTCTAAACCCTTTTCATCCTTTCTCATGAATTTTCCCTCCTTCCCTCTTTTGTTGATCAAGGCATTAAAATTTTACCTAAACATCATTCCATTATATTGATACTTTGATCATCAAAAAAATACATGATGATTGAAACTGTGAGAAATCAGATACATGCGCGGAATTTTGTTTCTTTCTTTTCAATTTTTTTATTCTAGAACGATCAAGCTCGATGTATTCCGGAAAGCATTTTCCAAAATAAAATTAAAAAAAATCTCTAAAATTATTCTAGAAAGTAATTCCAGAATATAACAAATATATTCTGGAAAGTAGTTTCCAAAATTATTTTAGATATCTTCTATTATAGAAAGTACTTTCCAATATACAAAATACAAAGTTCTGGAGATTCCAAAATGAAATTGGGATGAACAAATATATTTGTCTCGCTGAATTGATAGAAGCTTCGTTGGTTGTGTTTTCGAATTGAAACCCAACGTGCTAGGGTTTAAGAGGACTTGCAGCAAGCACAAAACAACATTATAGAGAGGGGGAGTGTCTTTACCGTGAGAGAGCAAACAAATTTGGCGAAAAAGAATGGGATAAAAGAGAGAAGTGTCTCTGACGTAAAGTTTTGAAAGAAAAAGGTCATTTACGTAGTTTGACTTTTGAAAAAGAAGAAGGAAAGTGTACTTAGCCAAAAAGGGAAATGGATATAACAAATGCCTAAGATTTGCTTGAGCTTTGATATGCTTCCAATTGACCCAATGGTCTTGTTAGAGCCCAAATGTCATAATAGCAACGTAGGCTATATTTAGGGCAATAAAAAAATTTCAATGTACCACAAAATCAAACACTATTAAATTCTGCAAAACATATTTGACTTTTTTCCTCTGAGCAATACTACTACTTTAAATTCTTACTTTATTGTTGTCATAGTCTCACAGAAGAGATTGGTAAGAAAAAATATGATTCATGTCGATGAATAATATTAAGTTCACGAGTTGTTATATCAACCTCCAAACCTAAGAGATCATTTTCATTGCATTTGTTTATTTATTCATTCAATAGGACATTCTGGGGGCACTACTTAATGCCACATGCATATGCATAGTATTAGGAAAAACTCTCTGGCACAAAAACTCATTACCAGCATGCATGCATTTCCTGATAGTTTAGGCTTAGTTTTGTACATATTTTTTTGAATTTTTCTATGACATTGCTACATCTTTTGTGTATTTTTGGTTGCATTGAAGTTGTTGTATGGTGTTGAAAAGTCACCTTATATAATTGGAGTTACTTTTAACCTATTAATGGTCTTAGCTAATAATTATAAGTAAAAAAAGATATGTTAAAGTTTTTCATTGACTAAGAGTAATATTGAGATAAAATATACAAGACAAACCTCACTTTCTTTCAATTCTTCTAAGTTTGATTTCTTTTTTTATTTTCTTTTGAATTCTTCTAAGTTTGATTTCTTTTTTTATTTTTTTTTGAAGTTCTACCATACCTAATTTTAGATCTAAAATTAGGCTTAACTCACAGTGTGCATGTGGGAATCTCCCAACATCAGATTCTTTATTTTACAATTTTTAGCTTCGTTTAAGAATTATAAATCTTATTTTATTGTAGCAGATATTGTCTTTCTTTCGCTTCTTTTCAAATTTGATTTCTTTCTTTATTTTATTTTGATGTTCTATATCATGGGTATGTATGACTAAAATCCTCTTTTCTAAGATTAGGCTTAACCCTGGATGATTATTGGAATTATTTAAAAAGGCTAAACTATAAGTATATCTTTTTTTAAAGAAAAAAATGTTAATAAAAATTTTATAAATAGTTTAGAGTTTAATTATCTTAGATCTCTCATGTCCTAAATATAAATACTTTGTATTTTTATAATAAAAATACAGATATACACAAAAAGGTTGAGTTGACCTAAGATTGTTTTAATGTTATATCCTGAAAATACTCATTAATGTTAGTTTAATAGCGAAAGTGACATTGTGTTAAAGTAAGAATAATGAAAATAAATAAAAAATGATAATGCAATTTTTTTAAGAGTAGGTTACTTAGTTGGGCGACTTTTGCTAATCCATAATAGTTGCCCTCAATATTCACAAGTCAACTTTAAATAAAGTTACAATGTTATATTCAGAAAATGTTCATTAATATTAGTTTAATTAATAGCTAAACTATTGCTTGTTGAGTAGGTCATATGTGAAAGCAAAAGGATTTCAAATTTTCAATACCAATATGAGTGGACAAGTGGAAACACATCTACCTAGTTGACCGACAGGCCAAAGCCTGCATGGTGCTGGCATAGAGTCACCATTGTTGAAGTTAATGATGCACA
The DNA here is from genome assembly GCF_004193775.1 of Glycine soja. NCBI lineage: Eukaryota > Viridiplantae > Streptophyta > Magnoliopsida > Fabales > Fabaceae > Glycine > Glycine soja. The sequence goes on along the minus strand of NC_041019.1, from coordinate 52,002,491 downwards.
CATGTTACCTACCTTCTAGTAAGTATTACTGTAAACACATGTCTTTCTTAAAAGAAAATTTAAAAAAAAAACTATATTACAGTAACCACAACTAGCTAGTACTATTTTTTCTTCTCTTGGTCATATCTAGTTATTATGCACTATCATCATACCCATTCATTAATGATAGACTTTGATACTGTATGTGAACTTTCTTTCTTCTGGGTCTTTTTCACTCTCTCAATCATTAAAGATAATTAATGGTTGTCCAAACTTCATTGCCTTAAATTTCTTCACTTCGTTACTTTCCTTCTTTGACTTGTTAATTCACGCGTGTAGAGTACAAAATACAAATCTATCGTATGCTATATTTTTTTGAATTAAAGTAATAAAAATATAAAAAGCCTCTATTAATTAATCTCGTCAATCTATTTTTAAAATAATATTCAGTTTCGGAGATGTTCAAAACATAAATTAACAAGTGCATGGCAGTTAAATTTGAATGAACTTTATTTTACAGAGTGAATTTGTAAAAGTAATCTTTCCTTTTCTTCTATTTTAAATGGAGTTTTAAGGTAAAATTGAAGCATAACTCAATATACAATTAAATAATTTTAAATAAGAAAATTTTCAATTTTAATAGTATATTAGGTACTTATGAATAGGGATGTCAAAATGAATCTGACTTATTTACTGACCTGATTAATTCGATATATAGATTAAGTTGGAGTTTAAAAATAAAAAATATGATACATGTATAATAATTCTTACAATATTTTATATAATATTATTTTATGGGTTTATTTTTTTCTACCATATCTTTTATTACATTTTAAAATTTTCTCTCCTCTCTCTTTTCTCCTTTTCTCTCTTTTTGTTGTAAAATTTATTATACAAAGTGTCATTTCTCTAAAAATTAAGATCCAAACTTATTTTTGTCTAATGTGATCCAAATTTTATTAGCTTGAAATAACTTCATTCGTGATGGGTTGGCCAGTCTGTTGGTTGATTTATTTTTTATTATTTAAGCGGAATTGATAAAGTTATAAATGATAAACTCAATATTACATGTGTTGTTCGTCCATTTTAGAGTTAATATTTTATACACATTAGTTTTATTTTTTAATTTCAACTAGTACTTATAATTAATACATTCTATTATATTTTCATTATTATGTACTATATTTTATTGTTTACAGTACAAATAATCAACTATGTTTTTTATTTTAATTTATAATGATTTAAAATATTCTATTAATTTTTATATAAATTTCAATTTGTTTTTAATAGTTTCAATGTTTATAATTTAAAAATGTCCACGAACCATTTGCTTTAAGTTTAACCTGCAGCCGCAGCCCATCAAACACTAATCTAAATTATCATAATTTCAATTTGCCTTTAAATTAATCCAATCTAACTCATTCTAACCCTATCCTTATGTCTGGGAAAGAGAGTGAAGAAGAAAAAAAATAAAATAAAAAATTGAATGGAAAGGAAAGTGAAAGAAAAAAAATTATTTTTTATTTTCTATAAATCAAATTTTTTATTTTTCTTTTCATTTTCTCTTAATTAATATATATAGTTATCCATATTTTTTCTTTCTTTTTATTTTCTTTCCCATATTTATTAAAAATAAAAAAAATGAAAAAAATTGAAATTTAAATTAAAGAAAAAGCATAAGAAAAGAAAAAAATTTATTTTTCAAAATCAATTTTTCTTTCATTTTCTCTCCAACTGAATAAAATAAAAAATATTATTGTACATACTCTTTTCCTTTCAATTTTATTTCTTTCACTTTCCATCCTTCCAAACCAACCCTAATTTCCTACCAATCATACCAAAAATTCATTAACACGTGACAAACTCGAATTTGTAGTTGAATCAGTATTATTACGAAGACCACTCATTAATTTCTATTTCGGGCAGGGCAATCATACCACCGTCCCGGAACAAAAAAGGGAAAGTTATTCCTATTATAAATTTACAAGTGTAACTTTTTGGCATACGACAAAGGTGAAGTTGTTAAAAAGGATAATGTTAATAATAAAAACATTAATAATAAAAAAATATTTCGATGAATATATAACTATTTTCTCTTTTACTTTTTAATATCATTTTTTATTTATTTTCTTTAGCCATGCATTATTTATTAAATTTGTTAGATTTTTTTAAACCTTTTTTCTTTTATATCTATTGCAGTGTATCTTAAAAAAGATGCAGATCAATATTTTTTAAAAAAAATTGAAAAGTAAAAAATTAAATATTTAATTTAAATACACTAATAGTATAAAAAAGATTTCATTATCACCTCATTATATATAATGAATTGTCATCTAAGATAAATTTATTAACTTTTATAATAATTATATTAAAAATAAAGAAATATATTATGAATTTAATGGTTAAGAAAAAAAGAAGAAAAAAACACAGATTTCATTTTCTCCACTAACAAAAATTAACATTCTAATAATTAATATTTTAAAAAAATACATTGGAAATGATATAAAAAATATTTATAATTAATTATTTGTATACTAACAGTCATTAAATTCTATTAAAATTAAAATTCACTGTTAAAAGAATACAGTATCTAGTTATCTTCAACTACAATGAATGATCACTAGATCTGGTCCCCCGATACCTGCCTGTTTCCATGTTCATTAACAATGCCACGGCAACCATAATAGACAAGACAATTAACAACCACACATTAATTTTTCAAGTTAACAAGCATCGTTAAAATAATACTACTATTTCACACTATAAATATTACTAGTAAAAAAGAAAAACTCTAATTTCTATGCCCCGGTTTAGGAAGACCCAATATCTCTAGCAACATAACAAGAATATTGCCATCACATATCATAACAATACAAATTAAAAACACTTAATCCAAATCCACCTTATTATTAAATAACTAAAATTTGTTTTTCCTTTTCTTAAATATAAAAATATTTAAAATTTATTAGTGTAAAAATTTTAGTATATTTTTTATTCTCATAAAATTAAAATATTTTTTTTTTCAAAATAGGATTCAAGACATATGAATTTATGTGCATTGTTTTTTTTATATTAATTAAATGAATAATCAATATAAAAAATATCATATTTCATATCAATAAGATACATAATTAATAAAAAATATCACATTTATATTATTTATTAATTATCAATTATATACATGATTGTTATAAAAAACCATCATTGCAAGTATGGATCGATTGACTCCAATCTACTTCCACGTTAAAAACTGACACAATTTCATTTTATGAAACCTAAAAACATAATGAAAATTTGTACGTAGTACACAGAATGATAGAAGTAAAAGTTGGAAAAAAGTATATACCAATCCAAAAAATTCTGATTTTTTTTATTGATACAATGTTTTTGTTTTAATTAGCTATATACATTTCGCTACACTAGCTGTCAAGTCCCCCACCATAATAATAATATGAAAAAAAGATATAGTGCTATATAATTATAAATATATAAGTGGAAAAAGAAAAAAAAATCAGAGAGAAGCCGTGTAATCGTCTTGGTAGTAAAACTGTGAAACTCCAGAAGCTGCCCACAGTCGCTGATTGTATTCTTCGAGCTTGTGATGCGGCACAAACGGAGTTCTGCAGAGCGGACACGTCTTCTGATCGTGATCGACCCAACGGTCCACGCACCACCGGTGGAAAATGTGCTTGCAGTTCGCCATACACCGGATTTCTTCTTCCGAGGAGAATTCGCTCAGGCACACGGCGCAGCCCGACGGCGGAGGATCCCCGTCGGCGGCTGCCAGGTCGCGGAACGCCGCCACGGGGAGAAACTCGCGGATGAGGAGGGCGGAGAGAGTCGGCTCGCGTGGCGGAGGCGGCGGAGGGAGGTCAGAGGCGGCGGAATCGGTGTCGAGGAGGTCGGAGATGCGGAGGAGGCGGAAGAGGGCGAAGACGAGGGAGCGCAGCCACGCGAGGAGGGAAAGCGCGTGGAGGAACATTTTCGGAACCAGCAGCTCCGGGTACCCTACGGGAAAACCCATCGTCGGGCGCGTGAGACTATACGCGCTTTGTTATTTAAGAAAAATAAAATAAAAATGGATGAATTTTGAGTATTATATTCTTTAGAGAGAGAAAGTGGGAAGAGCAAGAGATGTTCTTTGTAAAGAGTGAGTGAGGGAAATGAGGAAGTGGGGGTATATATACTGGAAGTGTTTGGAGGTGATAGAGTTACTGGCTGTGACTTAGGAAAGGAGAAAGACCAATGGGAGATGGCGTAGGTTAAGGGCAGGGTTGGTGGATGACGTGTACTTGTGAAAATGGGAAATCCAGTACGCTTCTTGTTTGGTAAACGAATATAAATCTAATACACTTTTAATTTTGATAAGTAATATAATGTTATTTTAATGGAGTAAGTAATCAAGGAAGCTTCTTGTATTTTTTAAACGGTTTTCAGTTTTGAATTGTTATGTTTTTTCTCTCCGTATTATTATTTATGTGAAATATTTATTAAAAAATTTAACTAATCATTTTAAATAATTTTTTTCTTCTCAATTTTCAAATTCAGCTTTACGGTATATTAGTCCTACTTATGAATTGGACCCATTTTAAAAGGATATATTTAAGAATTCTACACCTTCACGCTCAAAACATCTTACTTAATCGTTAAATCAAAATTGTGAATGTTACAAATTAAGGGAATCGAAAGTTTAAATAAGAAAAAAAAATCAAATCGTGAGTTTTACAAAAATAAAGAGATCAAACGTGCAGTTTAACCTTTATTTTTTGCATTCAAATTCTGAAGTATTTTAAATTGATTATGTATGCTTTTATAATTTAAATACTTTTTATTCTACATTCTAGGGATTCCTATATATTAGTTGATCAATATGATTGTTTCGAGTATATATATATATTGATTATACATATTTTTTCTATAAAAAGAATTAGACAGATATCTAGTCAGGACTACAATTTTTGTGGGTCAGGTTAATACCATATTCAACAAAAGAATAAACTTCCAAATGGACTAACCAACACTCCAACGGACAAGGCTACAATTAATAATTCCATCTAAATGAACGTAAGAAAGAGAGCACTGGAAGATATGTGACACGTTTATATTATTATTTTTCAATGATGTTTTGCTGATAATTTGATAAAAAATAAAAAAAATAATTGGATAATAATACTGTTTTTATTTAACAAATTGTTCTATTATATAGAGTCGTTTTAACAAGCCAAAAAGAGATCGAGTACATTTTGCAAATAAAGAATAATCTTAAAACAATGTATATAATTTTTTTAGATAATAATATGCATTTGGCATAAGTACTTATTATTTACGGGAAAAAATCTAATCATGTCAGGAGAAGATCCAAATTTAAATAACACTTACATTTCGTTTTCAACAGTTTGGATACCATGTTGTATATTTAATTTAATGATTTAATGATACGGATGGATATGGACGAATTAGCTAGGTTAAGTTTTTTGTTTTGTCTTCATAAATTAAAGTGCGTATGGTTTGCTCTATCCTTTTGCAGAAGCTATGTTACTTAAAAAATATTGCACAAGTCTCACATGCTTCAATAGGGAAAGAGTGTGTATAGAGGGCAAAATCATCATCATCATCCTTTTCCAATTAACAAAAGAAGCAAATTAATCATCTTCTGAACGGTCATATATAGAATCATAATCTACGTGTGAAGAGCACGAACGATTATATGATTATGAAGAACATGAACAATCCATCATGTCCTGTCTCAAGTACAAACATATATTTAATTATGTTCTATATCGATCACTTTCTAAAAATATGTGGTATATTCATATCATGAGCCTATAAAAATAAAAAATAATACAGTTTAAGACAAACATGTGTTTACGCTTTTCTGAAAGCCGCATAAATTATTAGAGTTCTTTTTTTTTTCTTTCAATTTCTTGAGGTGAAAAAAAATACAACTATGATGCTTACTATCAATTTTCTAAAAAGAATAAGAAATCCTATCTCTTATTATGCGGCTGTTCCTGTATTCCAATCCACTACAATCCAAACATACACTATATAAGTATAGTACGTTTGAGGATATTTTGGAGAATAAAAATATAATTTAATAATTATGTATGGTTAGTGTAAACATTTTTATATTGTTAATTAATAAAAAAATTATTATTTATATAATTTTTAAGATAATAATTATAAAAATTATCAAACTTATCATATATCATAATTTATAATAGATAACAATATAAAATTATTTTATACTAACATAATCTATTTTTCAAAAAAGATAACTTTTATTGAGTTGTATAAGAAAAAGGTACATATATATACACCAATAGTACTATAAAGATTTTTTACTCAATCGTGTAATCATAAATTATTCATGAACGAACGTAAAAGTGTATTAAAGAGGAGATCGAAATTTGGTTACACAATTATTTAAAGATCTAAATTTTAGTAAATAATTATTTAATACACAATAATTTTTTAAAAATATTTATTATTACTTTTATGTGTAGAATTAGAAGAAAATTAAACATATATCAACTCAAAAATTCAAAAATATAATTTTCTTATATATTTTCGTTATTTGTGTTTTTAAATTTTAATTTTCCTTTTTTTTCTCTTATATATACGTAAAGGTTTCCAAAGAACGAGTAGCAAGATCCCATGTCCTCCCTTGGATCCGTCACTTAAGTTACCATAATGATTATCTAAAATCTTTCACACTAAAAATATACATCTATTAAATTAACACATTCTATATATCAAATCACTCTATGAGTACAGGTTACATAAAATCTTTTTCTATTAAGACCCACCACATAAATTATAATCCAAACACACCCATTTATATACTTCTTGCTCGTTGCGTGAAAAGTTTACAAACAAATAAAAATACACACAAATACAAAATGATGTTATTTCATCAAAATATTTTTGCTTGGCATAATATATTAATATTTTTTGTAATTAATATAAATAATGTTTTTTTATATGGGTTGTAGTACTCCTTATATTCCTGTTGGTAAATACTTTCTTTAAACAAAGAAGAAGAAAATATCCCTTAATAAAATCTTGTTAAAATTTTACCAATAAGGGTTAATTAAGTGTAAGGAATCATTTGTTTTCGCAAAATAACAAACTACTTATTCTTATGAGAAATTCACCTATTTAATATTTGTTCTTACAAGTTTTCCAAAGACCCTGAATTAGTTTTCTTACAAGAACTGTAATTAATTTTATTAGCCAAAAATATATGATGAAAAAATAATTTTACTTATAATTGATTGGTGACATTATATATAACTCTCATCATTCTATTCATCTTAGTGTAACACAATTTGCTAATATATATTATTTTAATACACTCGTTTTATCAATTGTAATTTATTGCAAATCATATAATTCTCACTTTCTATTTAATAAATTTTCACTTATAATTTTAATAAACTTTAACTAATAAAAAATATGTTAAAAATAACTCTCCTCGAATAAAACATATTCCCTCATGGCACATGTTTCCATTGCACTTGACACTTGTTTTCAGTATCAACAGTTCAACACCGATGGGGTAAAATCTAGGTCAAACTGTTCTTTGGAAGGATTGCGTATAGACTAGAAAATCAATTACGCGTCAAACGTTCAAACTTGGTCAAACAAGTTTACTCGGCGATATCCGTTGGATCAGGCTAACATGGACTTACAAAGTGAGAGTTTTTGTTAATTAGTGTTATTAGGATATTAGTTAAGAAATTAAAACATAATATATTTATTGTGTAAATTATAGAAGAGTGTTAAAAAAATTATGAATGGTATAATTTTTTAATAAAATTTTTATTTTAAATTTTTAAAATAATATCCTTAAAATACTAACTAGCATTTATCTAAAAAAATGATATTCATACACTCATGCAGTTTGTTTTTGGTACATGCAAATAAAATATGAGAAATTTTAGACTGAGAGAAAAAAAAGTAAAAAATTTGATAAATTATTAGATGAGCTGAAAAAGTGATAAATAAAATAAAAGGAAAGTAAAAATATTCTAACTTTTTTTTATTTGTTAAGCATAGTAATTAGGATTTTAGTCTTTCCAATAGTACTCAAGATATTTCCATAACTTTCAAACCATTAGGTGTTTGTCGATTAATTCTCCATTGAATGAAAGTCACACTTAAAATTTCTTGTTTAGTATATTTCTAAGTTTTGAGTTTTTTGATCGATTATATGACTAATTTTTGATTGAGGTATAATTGTATTTAAAGTTTTTTTTCTCTAAGAATGTATTACGTGTGAATCAAATCTAAATCATCTGTACAAACTCAATTTATACTTATTGAGTAAATACTCTAAAAATATTAGTATATGATTATATGGATATCGTTATTTATTATTTATTATTAATAAAAATATTGTTTTTCACCTGTCAATTCTATCTTGATTGGGGGGCTTGACGTACGAAACTCATTATAAATCTCTTGAATCTTGTGTGACAATAACGAATCAAAACGATGAGTGAAGGAAAAGAAACCAGGAGCGTAGGACCATGCATAGTGGTTGAGAGAGCATAAACAAAAAATGCACGTCGAATTGAAAGTTGGAATGAAATCCTTCATTCAAGATTTATAATTGTTTTTCTTTCTCCAATAAACAGAATTCGCATTTGATAGGAAGACTTTACACGTTATATTCCTTAGAATATAAAAAAAAAAGTAGTCATTCTAACTTTTTTTATTGTAAAAAAAAATAAAATTTCTTGTTGAAGATATAAAAAGATACACGTTAAATATATAAGAGAAAATTAGATCAATTCAAATCACCTCAGTCTAACGAGTAACAACACATTGTATCCTTTTTTTTTTTCACACACAAAGGTTTTTTAATGTATATCAAAAGTATATTTCATTCAGCCAATAAATATGGTCAATACATTTAAAACATTTAATTATTTACAAGCATACCAAGTTTTGTTAGCTATTTATATACAAAAGTTTAAATGAAACTATACAATTATTGATCTGTTGAAACTATACTCTTCTTGAGTGGCATTTTTCCTAACTCCAGTTAAACCACACTAGCAAGCTAAGGTTCCTTGTCAAGGTTTGACTGTGAAGTATTTCATGTTATGAAGTCACCAATATACGTACGCTCTAAGAAAGTACTAAGAGTACTCCTTCGAGAATGAAGTTTTCCATTTTCTACTTAATCACTAATGAAGTACGTGAAGAAATTTTCAGTAAATATTAGAGAACCAAAATCTTTCATTACTTGTTGTAGTAAAGGAAAAATTCTGAAAGCAACTATGGTCTATGGACCAGCCAAAGTCTGGCGTCAGTTCCATCAATCAATTCCAATTAAATATTAAAAGGACGCTCCCTCCTGTAATCCAGAAGATCCTAATTATTCATTCCTTTCCATCATCCAATACAATGATAATATTTTTTTTGGGTTAGATTTTATAATGATAATATAATTGTATATATGTTATTAAATTAAATTTATTAAAATAGTACTCTAACTCAATTGACTGAGTAGCAAGTTGTTGTAATTAAATACTTTGAGACCTGTTCTTAATTCTTATGGGAAAAAAATTAAATTTAAAATACCACTTAGCGTGTGATTGTGGGATGAGGCTCCTCTGAGGATCGTTTATTTAACCAGGGAAAAGGAATCGGAAAGAAGAATAGAGAAATTGCAAGAATCAAAACCTGCGTCTCTTTAAAGAAGTACTGGATTCCCACAATATAAAGTTCTTAACAACTTTTGAGGGACTGCAATTACTTTTTAATTTTTTTTTTCTAGATTCTCCATGGGAGGAGACAATCCTATTTGAGCTTTATATGATCATTATGGGTCATAAATTCTTCCTACTTTCCGTTGATTTACATGTTCGATAATAATTAAATTTTAAATTAATTATGATTAAGATTAATTAAGAAAACATAATTGAATAAATTAAACTATATTTTTTATTTGTTGAAATCAACCAGTGTTAAAGAATTTAGAATAACTCACCTAATACACTTAACCAATTGAATTGGACTCTTTATTTTTTATTTTTTTTTATGTGAATGAGTTAGACCCTTGACATAAATTAAACTACATGATTTCGAAAACAAGATATTAATAAATAAGGCGTAACTTTTGTCCAAAAAAAAAACAAATAAGGTCTAACATTTAAAATGTTTTATATTTGCCAACATTTAAATTTAAGTTTCTTTAAAAAAAATAAAATTGAAGAAATCAACCGTGAAGGTATAGATTTTTTTTTCAGTTTACGAATAAAATAACGCCATTCATTTATCATTTTACATTTCAGTATTTCACAAACTCTTCTCTCTCTCTCTCTCACTGTTTTACAATTTGATTTATACATTTTCTATCTTTGAAAAAGTTTCTTTAAATAGTTTTTTTCTTAAAAAAACTTTCTAAAATTTACAAAAAAGTAAGTTTTTCTCCAATATATATTAATTCAATGCATAAACACCATATATTTTAAAAATTAATTCGCAAACAATGTTTCAACGCACTTCGATGAATTACTTTATGTATGATTCTATTTTTTCTAAACATTGTTAACATATATTCATTTTTTTATAGGAATACACTAGAATTTTACAAAATCCTTATAAAATATGAATAATAACTATAATCTGAAAAATAGTTACAAATAATAAGATCTTTCTCAACTAAATCACTTTATTTTTTATGGAGCTCTCCATTTTTTCTTGAGGAGGGAAAAGAGAGAAATTATTTTTTAATTTGGTGTGTTTACATCTTAAGGTGATTTTATTTTTAACATATTATAATTCTCATTATCTCCTTCCGATCATTAAGCTCATACTAGTTAATAGTCGAACATGCTCATCAAATTAGATCACTTATGTTAAACTCAAAAAATGTAAATAGTTAATATAAATATTATAATATAATATGTAACCTATATTAATTAATTAAAAATTATAAAATTGGTAATACTTGTTACATCAATTTTGTAAATAACATTTGGTTGTAATAAGATTTCTATGAATTCTTTAGAAAAAAAATGTTTTCTATGAATTTTTGTTTGGGTAATTAACTTGCAAGGTGACCACAAAAAGAGTAAAAAGGAAGAGAAAAGAGAATCAAAGCCATGAAATCAAACATGCCAAGTATTTCAAAACGTATATGAGGCTATGAGCTATATCTCCCTGGCAGTTCTATTGAACAAATTTATTGACAATGTTTGATATTTGAAGGTTAAGCATATATTGCTCAAATAAAATCAAACAATTCTTTTATGTTATACACGTTGGCACGTTGCTGATCACAATATTATAAATTACAATAGTTGTCTGACACAACACGATTGTAAACATGCTGTAACAGCACAGCATCAAGTCATTCATTAACCAAAACTACAATTCAGTCCTTGAGCTTAAATGATGATACCAAAAAGTTTTTCTGTCTAATTCATGTGAGTGCTTCACTTAATTAAGTATAAGAAGAAAGTCAGGAGGGTTTCAACAACTTCAATCACACTCTTAATTAACATTGGCTTATTTATATAAACAAAACAACAAAAGGGAACATAATTTCCATGCAGATGTAGTTCTGATTTTGAAACCTGGCCTACCTTGTGATCTGTCTCTGATCACATATATAATGGCCTCAACACTGTTGACCACACGAAAAGAAAGATATAGATAAAAGGGGGATTAACCTAATAAGCATCACGCACATATATAGGGGACCAAGTGAACAGGGTTTTGGACATGTCCATTATTCAAAAGGACAAAGGGAATCAAAAGGGGCAAAAGAAAATTAATATGGACCATTGGTGATGGTGCATGCGAACCCGATTAACCAGCATGCATAGTAACATGGCTGGGTTAACATTACCGAGCATATAAATCAACTGATATAGAGTTGTTTCAATTTAATCAGTGATCTTGAGTTCAAAATTCTAAATATGCAACTACATATTTCAAGGAAGAATTTTACTAATTTTACTCAATCGGTTTAAATAAGATTGTCTCTAATAAAAAATACGTGATAGATAAAAAAAAAAATGATTGGATTAACAAGAGGGCATGATCACCCTGATGAAAATGAATGTGGCTTGATTCGTGCACCATAATACATGATTCATATGAAGTGATATCAAGTCAGAGCTAACGTTTGAGGTTTGATTGGAGTGCTATGTTTTCGGCTCTGCCTGGCCATTCCAAGACACTAATGGCCCAACGGTTAGAATACCACATTGCAAAGCTATAACCTTTCTCTCAACTTTTTCAATAGCGCCAAGTTCCTACATATACTGACATGAAGTTGAACTGAAAATGTATGGATTATGGGTGAGACACGACTGTCAATGATATTAAGAAATTTGCCTTAGAAAAGAAAGTCATCATTATTTATTATTACATCAATTAATAATCATAGTTAGGTGAGGCTATTATCATTTGTACACTCCCTAAGGAATAATAACTGAAATTTAGGTTTGGTTCGGGGATCCTCACATCATATGATTTTTTGGTATCGAAAAATTTAACGGGAGAGAATGATTCTTCTGTTCACCCTATGGAACGTCTTTAATTAGACTCAAAAGAACCAATAGAAATATTTACATGCCACTTACAAAAAGAGGAGTAGAGATTTGAACTTGACATATGGTATGAAAGACTCTAATAGTCAACAATTAATTCCATTAGGACTCCTCATATCACATGTTAATTACTACAAATCAAAATAATAAAGTTTATTAAATATTTTTTTTACAGCAGAAGTTTATTAAATATTGAAAAGCACAAATACTTAAATGCCAAATAATGTGTCCAATACACTTAATTTTAAGTTATTAAGATTCATGATAAATATTATTTTTATTATTTAATATGCGTTATGCATAGTTTTGAATTGCAGACTGAAATTAAAATTTTCACAATCGTGTATTATATATAACCATGGATTTGCTTGTAATATAATATTTCAATATTGTAATTGTAACAACAATTTAGATCGACATGTTTAGTAATTATTGTTTTAAGAAAAATAACTAGTTTTTTTATTAATAATATTCTTAAAAAGTTTAAAAAAATAAACTAAAACTAAATACGTAATTAATTAATCTATAAGAATATTGCACATGTTATCTTAACCGATCAAACCTGCAGTATTTTTTATTTATTTATTTGATATCACATTCGAACCCATAAATGATTCAATCAAATATGCACAAAATGAATTAACGTGGAAGATTTCACTACCACAACTCCATTTGTTATGATATCATAAGAAATGAGCTTTCCTGCTAGGCTACAATTTTTGTCTAAATTTTTAGAACAGTGTTGCCAACAGCTATACATGTGCCAAAAACATAGAGTAGGGGACAGAAGAACAATTGTTCAAGTAAAGGTCATTTGAAAAAAATGATATGCTACAATAGTACTAAGTATTATCCCAATACATAAAACCAATATGTTCAATCTGTGTCTCCCATTCGCACTTCACATCAAACATGCACACCCACGTGCTCACCTAAGGTATTGCCTTATCCCTCCAATTACTGAGTTGCTAATTCTTTGACTCTTGATTTGGATCTTTTAGTGTTAAGTCTTTCGGTGGTCCTCATGATCTGCTTAGTCTATGTCGCAACTCCATCATTTTATTCCTTCTGATTTCAGTATGATTTATGATGTGGACGCTTCAATTTCACTTCCTTTCATCTTATCTTATTATTATAAATATTTATCAGTGTCGTTGCGTGAGACAATTAGCCGAATGAATAGATTAAGTGTTTCAATATGATTCTAAAATAAGATCAATCAATTTAGTAGTAGGAAGAGGAATATGTAAGATAAATAAATCTATTAAAAATGAATTTATATGAATTTAGAATATTTACATATATAATGCTTATTTGTTGAAGATCGGCAAAGTGATCCTATCTATATCGAGGTTTAATATCATTATGTTTTAGTTTCAATATTTTGGTGTTGATCACCAACACACCGATCCTAACGACACCAAACTTTAATAATCTTACATTTCATATACACACAAAAGGTATCATAATAAAAATTCATATCATCATTTATACATCAAAGCAAATATAAATTGTCATTAACACGTCATTTTTTAAAATTCAAAATAAGGACCCAATAACTTGAAAAAAGGAAATAACATGAATTTAAAGCTCCCACTAACCAAAAATATCAAAAGAACTCACAATGCTCATGTTTTCAACATATCGTCTAAAAACAACAGGCCAAAGTTCCTTGGTCAACGGATCAACCAACATGAAATATGTGTCCACATGATCTGCCACTATGGAATCGTCTTTCACAAGATTTCTAACAGTCAAGTACTTCAACTCCAAGTGCTTAGATCCTCAAGAAGACTTATTATTCTTTGTATAAAACACAACAACATTGTTATCACAAAAATCTTCAGTGACCTAGCAATAGAGTCTACAATGCGAAGTCTTGTCACAAGATTCCTCAACCAAACAACATGAGTACTATCAACAAAACAAGCAATGAACTTTGCTTGCATAGTAAAAGAGTGAACAAGAGTTTGTTTCTTACTCTTCCAAGATATTGCACCTCAGTCATCCTAAAGATGTATCTAGAAGTCGATCTTATCATCAGGGCACCCACCAAGATCTAAATTTGTGTATCCTACAACCTCCAAGTTGTCAACTCTACTATACATAAGCATATACTTCTTAGTCTTCTGCAAGTACCTCATCACCTTCTTAGCAGTTATCCAATGATCACTCCCAGGGTTTGACTGGTATCTACCAAGAACGACAACTATGAAAGCAATATCAAGTCTAGTGCATACTTGAGCATACATGAGACTGCCTAGAGTACTCCCAAAAGGTCTATCATTCATATATCGATTCTACGACACTTTCAAAGATAGTTTTAAACCGTCTTTGTAAGCAACATCTGGAAAGTCAAAACTTTCTACAACAGTTCTTAAAAAATCATATTAAAAAACTATTATTCTAAGAAGGTTTTTTGGAAAATAATCATCTTAGAATATATTTTTTGAAAAAAAAATTGAGAATTCTAAGACAATTTTCTCAAAAATTGTCTTAGAATGTTTACAATTTAAGACGATTTTCCAAAGAGTCGTCTTAGAATATAATTTTTTTTAAAAAAATAAATAAAATAATATTAGGATTCTATAAGATTTTCCCAAAAATCATCTTAGAATATCTACAATCTAAGATAGTTTTTTAAAAAACAGTCTTAGAATGTTTTTTTTAAATAAAATAAAATATATTTATGATTCTAAGATAGTTTTCTCAAAAGCCGTCTTAAAATGTAAAAATTCTAAGACAGTTTCAAGAGAATCATCTTAGAATATCTTTTTTTAAAAAAAAATTAAAAACTCAGTCAGCATATTCAATTCTTTTCTGTCTATTTGTTTCTTTTGCTTCATAAATTATTTTATAAAGTAATTTGTTTCCTTTATTTATTAATATTATAAATTAAACCATAATTAATTCATTATAAGACATTATAATTAAGATATAGATAGCCTAATAACCATAATTGTAATCTATACAACAACCCATACATACTAGAGTAATAACCAACCCAATACCAGTAATCATTAGCTGGTATATCAAATCCATTGAGAACATTGTAGCCAATTGTGTCGTTCTTGAAAGCCGAATGCTAAAACATAGTTTTCATAATTATTTTTACATAAATTTCTATAAACCACTAGCAATAAGGATATAAAAGCAAGAATAAATTTAATTAGCATGTATGAGATACATGCATCCATCTTGTGGCAGTAAATTCATTGAATGAAACTACTCTTTGTACATAGGTAAGAGGTGACAACTAGTTACCCCAAATCCACTATGGCTTAATCATACCTATATGAGTAAGAATCAAATCATTAATTAAAAAAAACTCCATTATATCTGCATTTTATGTAGTAGTTCTTGGTGTAGCCTACCTTTTGGGATAATAAAATTTCCACTAACCATGAATATAAAGACATCTATAATTTTAACACGGGGAATAAAGATCTGTTGGGTTTGCATTGCAAAAGAACAAGGTGTTGCAAAATCCAACAAATCTAGATTACTAGCAAGATGTTTTAAGGGAATTCTAGCATCCACAAGTGCACTGCATGCTGCATTTATTGCACATGGAAGAAGTAACATATTAAGTCAAGAAAAAAGAGCAAAAGATCCAGAAGCATAAGTTATGAACTGCATCCTCTGAATGCATGGCATTAACAAGGTGAACAACTAGTATTTCCTTTTGGAGAAAGCTGTTTTGATTTGGCCTTTGGAATAAACTTGGCACCCGATCAAGCTACAAAAGAATACTATAATCATGACAAAGATTGTCTTGTTCCATTACAATGAATTTAAAACTAATGATAATGACTGATGACATAATTTTAATGAAACGTCTATAACTTGAATTTTATTCATTAATTAAGAAAAACAACACAAGCAGATGACACAAAATTTGGGTGACCAATATAATGCAGTATGCAATTTTGAGTTACTAAAGTTAGCCAAATATTCTTTTTATTTATTTTGAGTTAAGTAATTCAAAGTCCAAACAGACATTTACAATATAAATAGATAAAAATAAATGAATAATATAAGCACATCAAACAAGGCTAATTGTTTTTCATGAAATAGAAACAACAAGAGCCAAATTTGGAGTCTGCATATAAAATAAATAAATAAAAAACACATGGGAAAAGAAAGTTGGATACAATGCTAATAAAATTGGATCACAGTTTTGCTACCCAAAAGAAACATGGCTAAGGTTATTGATATTCTTACATTTATAATGATTGTAGTATAAACTATAAACTGAAATGGACAAACATCAACAGGAAAGGATACTAAAAGCTACCTTTTTTTAGCTTCTCCTACTACCAAAGCATTCATGACATTTTTAAAAGATTCATAGCATTCAATCACAACACACTTCATATATTCATCTGCACATATGCATCTCCAAAGATCAGAGTCTTTTCCTCGAAATTGAGCTGCCATATCCAATGCTATGGGAATCTGCAAATGTAGACAACAAGTCAATTATATGAACTGGTAACAAACATAAGCATATGGAAAAATAAATCTCACAAACCTTGCTTGCAAGCAGAAACAATGGCCATTGAATTATTTTCAAGCTAGGATCTGATGAGTATGGAACCATCAAAAGATCCATCTCATTGGAGTAATGCAATCATAGTTCAGTAATCAAAAGATGAAGGAGAAATAATAGAAGCTAGGTTTTAGGATAAAAAGCAACTAAAGAGTTTGGCTCTTAAGCCTTTCCTATCACTTATGATACCTTCCTCACGAAAACTGCAAATAACTTCATTCTATAATTGAGCAAATTTAGCAGCTTCCCTCCTTCTCCTTGCAGAAATCTACATAAACACGGAAAATATATGAAGATAAATAGTTATGCAAATAAAAAAAAATAAAACAAACGAATCTAGAATCTCACCTTTGGGATTCCACTTGGGTTTCACAGCTTCCAGCTCAGCTTTGTTTTTGTCGACGCCAAATCTGTTCTTCTGTGAATGAAAGAACAAAAATCGATTAATTAAAGGAATTGAACCCAAAAATGAACAGGCCCGACAGGACCCACCCACGGACCCAACTTCCCTCCATGAAAGCAGATCCAACCCAAGTAGCATCCTAGTCAAGCCATAAATCGAACTCTTTAGTTTACATACCAAGTTCTCACTACTACTAATACAAAAACCTTCAAGTTGTTGCATGTATACTGTCTCACTCAAATCACCATTCAGAAAAGTTGTCTTCACATCCATTTGGTGAAACTCCAAATCAAAATGAGCTATGAGGGCCATAATGATTCTAAAGGAATCACTTGTCGATATAAGTGAAAGAGTCTCTTTAAAGTCAACACTCTTCTTCTGCATAAAATCTTTTGCCACCAATCTAGGCTTAAATCTCTCAATGCTACCATTTAAGAACTCTTTTATCTTGAAGACACATTTACAACCGATTGCCTTGAAATTCTCATGTAATTCAACTAGCTCCCATATGCCATTAATTGACATGGATTGCATCTTTTCATTCATTGCATGCTTCCACATTTTTGATTGAGGGCAAGAAACAACTTCTTGATCGTTCTTTGGATCAACAATATCTCCAATGTCATATGCATCCTCACTAAGATAGGCGTGAAAGTCATCACCAATAGCAAGTTTCCTCTCTCTAGTTGACCCCTTTAAAGGAACTTGTGGAATCTACTCAACTGGTTTGTGCATTCTCATCCACACTAGGAGGATCAAGCATATCATTGGCCTAAGACCCAACTATATCTCTAGTCGCAACTATGGTCTCAACTAGATGTAAAAAGTTGTTTTCAAGGCTTTTCCCCACATAAATTATGAAATTTTGGCAAGTTACATCTACTCATCATGTTTCTCATCATATCTTTAAGTGTTTTGTTACACCTTTCGGCTAAACTATTTTGTTCAGGAGTCTTTGGCATGGTGTATTGTGGAACTATTCCATAATCATGCAAGGTGAATGGCCCCATATGTTGCCCCGTGGCACCATATTTAACATAATAGTTTCCACCATAGTTAGACCTTACAATCTTGATGACTTTTTCCAACTCCTTTTCAAATTCAGTTCTTAAAATTTGAACTTTTGAAGTGCTTCAAATTTTTATTTAATCAAGTAAAGATAACCATATTAGCAAAATCATTGAATAATGAAATGAAAAAATTTATTACCACAAATTGAAGAATTTAAGGGTCCACTAATGTCTTTATGAATGATCCTCAAAAGATCAAAACTTCTACCAAAAATGAATTTATATGAGTTTAGAACACTGACAAAACACTTACTTGTTAAAGACATGATCAAAAAGATGAAAATGGTATATGTGTAGTATAACCTGCAGGAACCCAAAAATTAGGTCTCTCTTTGTCTCATTATACTAAAGTTTTTAATGGAGTAAACCCTATAGAGAAATTGATAACGTGACAACAAAGGAGACCTAAATTAACCCTAGGCACCTCTTATTATGGGCCAAGTGGTTGAGCCCACATTGTTTTTCTACATTAATCAGAATTAGGTATCCAAAATCCGTGAACAATTAATCATATTTTAGTGGGCTTAAGTATCATCAAATCAATTATAATATTAACTTGTTTTTGGCAAAATAAGATATTACAATTAATTTTAGCCCACAAGAATATATTAGAAAATTCTAACAAAATTTGCTTCTTTGGATTTCCAAGTTACTTGGGCTTAAGGGATTAGAAAGTCATAAGGAAAAAGGAGGGGTCAGGGGGTTAGGGATTTGAACTTGTGAACAAAAGAAACATTTTCACCCCATTTGATAGTGTCAATAACACTGCTGGTAGTGGGAATAGTAGTTTCCCTCCTCGACTATAGGACTACTTACTCGCCCTCAACCACAAACTCAGCCTTTGATCCATTAAATTGAAAATTCTAATTTTGGTTGTCAACACAATAATTTTTTTAAGAAAATCAAATTAATTAGTATTAAAGTTACTCCAACCCTTATACACATTTCAATTAATTGAAAATGAACCAAAGGTTAAATTATGACAAGAAACACCCTATACAATTTGAAATTTAGCTTAGAACTAACCTTACATGGCAACAGGAAAATAGGAAAAGAAAAATAAAAAAAGTAAAAGAAAACATTAATTTATTTTCGCACAAATAGTTTGAGTTGATTTTATTCGGCATTTGTTTATTATCACTATTATGGTTTCAATTAAATTGGCAAACAATTACGTTTGGGTTATATCTTGTGAGAAAATACAATATCCTAAATAAAAGAAAAACAAAAAAAAAAACAAAGGAACAAGAATACAAGATTAGGAGAGGCTGGATCGGTCGAAGCACAAACTTGCATAGACACTTTCTATTTACACCCCTCCCCCTTTTTACATCTTAATTATCCATTATACACTTTTTACTTAAGGAGTACATCCCTCGAAAACCATTTTCCTTGGAATATCATATATCTATCATGGAAATATATTTTTGAAACTATATATCATAGTTCCAAAAATACATTCTTGTAATAGGTAATGTTATTTTGGAAAGACATTTACAGTAGTAATAAACTTAAGATCATTGAAGTTATAAATGCTTATCTTACCCATGATGTTTGTTAGTCTTATTTTCATTGTATCATTAATATTTTTTAAATCATATCTAAAATCTTATTTTTATTCTACCTTTATTGTTCTTTAAACCCTAATTATGAACCTCATCTTCACCTCATGATATAGATAAAAAAATATGATTTTGGCAATGTTATGGCAAAAGTTATACCAAACTTTGTCTAGAGTGCTGAAATCTTTAAAGACGGAATGTCGGGATCCATTAACAAGCTCATTCTTGTTGATGGTAAATTAAGTTTAACTTTAAAATTTAATTTATAGTATGCTCCTTATATTCTTGTCATCATGTTTTTAAATTAAATAAGATTTTAATTAAAATATATATTGACAATATGTATATTTATTATACTACAATCCAATAATAAATTGTTACATAATTGAGAGTAATTAACTTTTGTAATAATTATTTTTTAAGAGTTTACATTTAAATGATTTCTAATATATATATATATATATATATATATATATATATATATATATATATATATTCACAGTGTAAATTCTTTTCTAATAGTTAGTATATTAAAATTAAATTTTATGAAGCAACTATATAACACGTGAAGCCTTTTATTTTTTTTAAATATGAATTGTTCTTGGTATCTTTTTTATAATTCATTGTATATATCTACCTTTTATGAATCATTGAGTTGGAATAGGATATTTGAACGGTCAACCGAAAGGTAGATGTGGTGAAAAAAAAAACTATGTGTACCAATACAAAATAGATGAAGACAATGCATTGTTGGACACATTGGAAAATGTGTGTTATGAGTACAAATTGGTGGCAAGGCATGACGAAGGATGCATAATCAAGTCCAAAGCCAAATACTATACCAAAGGTGATGCACAACTCACATAAGAGTTTCTAAAGAGTACAAATTGATGGCAAGGCATGACGAAGGATGCATAATCAAGTCCAAAGCCAAATACTACACCAAAGGTGATGCACAACTCACATAAGAGTTTCTAAAGGATAATTGAAATTTATATAATGAAGGTGCGATTCAAAGTTAGGGTTTAATTAACAATATAAGGTAGAACAAAAATAAGATTTTAAATATGATTTAAAGAATACTAATAATAGAATGAAAATAAAAATAACAAACATAGGGTGTAAGATAAGTGTTTACAACATCAGCGATCTAAAGATTATTACTATCAAAAATGTTTTTCTAGAATAACATATACCTATTTCAGAAATGTATTTTCTAAAACTATGCTATAAAGTTTTAGAAATATATTTCTAAGATAGATATAAGGTATTCTGGAAAGAAATTTTTGCAAAGAAAAATGGATACCCAAGGGTGTAGTCATTTAATAAAAAAATATAACAGATAATTAGGATTGAAAAGGGGGGATGGGGAGTGTACTTAGTAAAATTGGGGATGTAAATAGTACATGCCACTTGCATATTGCTGTCCAACAGCTGGGCATAAGACAACATTGATGAGTAAATAAGTTCAAAAAAACTAAAAAAACACTTGCTATTTTCATCCCGTGTTTGCTAAGTACTCCCCTTTCCTATTCTTTATGTTTTTTTATTCTTAATTACACCCTTTTATTTGTTAATACATAGTTCTAAAAATTGATTTTTCAACAACATATATCAATTTTTGGAAAGTAACCTTTGCAACTACATTTAAACAAAATACACATAATTTTCAAAATTATTTTCCAGAGTTGATATATATTGTTCTGGAAAGTAGTTTGTATTTTATTAAACTACAGTTTTGGAAATTACTTTCCAGAAATTATTTTTTAGAACTAGAACATAAAAAGTAGGTAGGGGGTACTTAGTAAAATGAAGGTGTAAATAGTTAGCAAAACTCCAAGTGCTGAAACAATTACACCGCAAACCCTTTTGCCCTAAGTGCGAATTTTGATATCATCATACATACACAACTATGTTAAAAGCAAATGCTATTAATATTCTCTTTTAAACACTCGTTATGATTAACTAAAATTGATTAAAAATTATAAATTTTAGTGGATACAAATTTTTATTTAATATTTCTCTTATGATTTTTTAGTAAAATTTATTAAAATTGATGATTTTTAATAAATTTTAAGAGTATTAAAATAGAATATGAGAAAAAAATATCATTAACATTTCTTTTATATTAAATACGTTCATGTAGTAAAAAAATACGTCCATCCAATTTTCTCCTTAATTTTGTTTAAACTCATGACTTGATTATAATGTTTACTCAAAAAGAAAAAATACGCCAATTTCACTAATTATAAACAAATCTACAAATTGTAAGAGAATTTTTTTTTTAAAATACAGGTGGAGATGACAAGAATCTACACAGGTACATATATACTTATAATTTAATTACAATGTATTAGAAGTGTAAAGTATTCAATCATAAATGAACATATATAATAAAATCATTAATTTTTGTAATAATCACTTTAAAAATTATATAAACAAGTATTTACTCTAATTTTTTACTTTGTATGTAAATTTATTGTTTACTAGTATTTATTTATTCACTATTATTTATTATTATTTTGTGATGCAAACGATATTTTGATTTTATTTTTCATTGTGTGTAGCTGGGGGTGGCCCTGTAGTTGAATTTGGTTGTTGTTCCCAAATCCAAATCCAAATCCTGGATCAAAGCTGAAACATTTAGCGTCCTCAGGAAATGCTCGTGATCTCGGTTTTGCAGTCCCTCACATCGCTCTGCAGATTCTAGATCCGTCACAGATTGCACCAAGCAGAAAGCAAATCTGATAAGAAGAAGAAGAAGATGTATATGGCATATGGGTGGCCTCAGGTCATCCCTCTGGAGCAAGGACTGTGTCCCTCTGCACAGAAGATTGTGTACCTCAAAGTCATCAATCGCACGTTGCTCGTTGTCTCCCCCACTCACTTTGAACTCTGGAGCACTTCCCAGGTACATGGATCCGTGCAAGATGTTGATGTTACCCGTTGTGTGATTGAGTTCTGTGTAAATTTTTTGTCTTTGGGAGAGAATTGACATGGGATTTTGTGGAGGTGAGATTTTGCAATGTGGGTGCTTGAATTAATGTGTGTACGTGTGTGTGTTGTTTTTGGGCATGAACTGGGTTTTCATTGAGGTATGCTTGTTGGGAATTTGTGACTGTATTAAATTGTGTGTAATGTTTGCTTTTTTGGAAAAAAATGTGAACTGGGTTTCTGAAATGTTGATATTTGGAGTTTGTATTTGAAGTTGAGTATGATGGATTTATTTATTTGTTTTTAAAATTTTAGGGGAAAAGCTGAAGTGGTTTCATGGGGCTATGGGATGATTTGATGTAATGTGGGTATAGGGAGTTTTGGTGGGGTGAAAGCTTGGGCTTAACAGTGTTTTTGATTTTTTGTTGGTTCAGCATAGAGTGAGATTGGGGAAGTACAAGAGAGATTCAGATTCATTGCAGAGGGAAGGAGAAAACTTGCAGGCCGTGTGGAGCCCTGATGCCAAATTAATCGCTATTCTTGTAAGTATGCTAGTGTGTTGATATATGATTAGATTGATGCAATGAATGATCAACTTTACATTATGTTATACTTCTAATTATAAATCTGCTCTTGGATTCATATTTATGTTCCTTATACATCTATATTTTCCATTTGCAGACATCTGCGTTCTTTCTTCACATTTTCAAGGTCCAGCTATCAGATAAAAGAATACACACTGGTGGGAAACAACCCTCTGCTTTGTGCCTAGCTACTATTTCTCTTCTGCTTACAGAGCAAGTTCCTTTTACAGCAAAGGATTTGTCAGTGTAGGTTTCCTGCTTGTTTTTTTAATTTATAACTTTCCTTATCTATGTGAGTTAATATGATTGAAAATTGAACAAAAATACTACTGGAATGGATTATAGAATATGAGTTGGAATCCTTATAGTAGAATATAATTTTGTATTAGAAATTGTTGCTTAAATATAAATATATATATATATGTATGTATGTATGTATGTTTGTATATATATATATATATTTATATTTTTTTTTACATTTTATGAAACCAGCAAAAGATATGTTTGTTTCTTTTTTATCATTGAAATTGATTGTACTGTCTTACTGATAAATAGGAAATGCAGAGAGAAGTAAAGATTTTAGGTATTTGAAAAGCAAAAGTAGAAGTATTATATTAGGTCTGAAGAATATGCTTTTTGGAAAATTCTGTATCGATTTGATTATGTAAATGCCAATGCTTTACAAAGTAACTATTGGCATCTGTCATATCATGGGTTATTAATTAGTATGGCAATTGAGTGTCTACATGGTTTCTTTTTACCCTACTTGCCTTATCTAAATTCTAAAGCCATATTGTAATAATTGTATATTGTTGAATACATCACTCTGTAATTCCTCAATGCTTCCTTGGAAGTGTCAAATTTTTGCACTTCACTCTGTGTATATCATTGTATAATTTGAAGCCATTTTGCAGTGTGATCTTGATACATCTCTTTATACATCTATTTTGCCAGGAGCAATATTGTTAGTGATAACAAACATATGCTACTTGGACTTTCTGATGGAACTTTATACAGTATGTCTTGGAAAGGGGAGGTAAATTAAACATACTGGACTAAACAATTTTGGACATTTTATCCTAATCTAACTTATGGTCATTGGTATACTGGCAATATTCAGCCATGTATACCGAAATCTTTTTTGTTTTGATGTTTAACAATATTACTATCATTTTATGATCTCCTGAACAGTTCTATGGAGCTTTTCAATTTTATCCACAACCTACTGCTAGCTTTGACAATTCTCAAATGCCACTTACTCTAGAGAATGGTCTTTCTCCTAAAAGTCACCCAAAGGTTCTTATGTCCAATCACATTATTCCTAGAACGTCTGAAATCAACCAACTGGAGCTTTGCCTTCCATTGAGGTTCCTATTTGTCTTGTATTCTGACGGGGAACTTGTCTCATGTTCTGTGAGTAAAAAAGGCCTAAAGCAAGTTGACTGTATCAAAGCAGAAAAGAGATTGGCTTGTGGTGATGCTGTCTGTGCTTCAGTAGCTCTAGAGCAGCAAATTCTTGCTGTTGGTACCAAAAGAGGAATAGTGGAGTTGTATGATTTGGCTGAATCAGTATCACTTATACGTGCAGTCTCTTTGTATGACTGGGGGTAAGTTTTATTTATTATGCATGTAAGGAATCGGTGTTAAATTGAAAACCTTCATGATTTACTTCTCCAACCTTGACACGCAAGTTCTCCCAAAGATTGTGTATAACTACTTGGGTTAATGTTTTGTGTCACGTGCTACTTGATGCTAATGCTATCTTATTTATTTATTTATTTTGCTTATTTATTTATGTTTTGAAAGTGTATCATGATATCATCACTGTTAACTTAATTGGGAAGATCGACACATTCTAAGTTATTCCAGAACCAGTCATCCTAATTAAATTACATTTCTCTGCTGTCTAGTGAATGCGTGCAATTTCAGAGTGTCAGAAGAAATGTGACTATAGTGATAATTTTCTCTATCTTATCAGTATATTGGGACTTGTGTCGAATGTCATTTACAGATAAGGCTCTTCTAACACGAGCTTATCTATAAATCACACAAATAAGGATGCATCCACTATTGAATTTAAATGTGTTTAAATCATTATGTACTTTAATAAATAATAAAATCAAGGGTGGTTTGATGTCTTGAAATATATTGGGATTATTTTGCAGATATTCAATGGATGACACTGGCCCTGTTAGTTTCATTGCTTGGACACCTGATAATTCCGCTTTTGCAGTTGGGTGGAAGTTAAGGGGGCTTACAGTTTGGTCTGTTTCTGGGTGTCGCTTGATGTCAACAATCCGACAAATAGGTTTAAGTTCTGTGTCTTCTCCAATATCTAAGCCAAACCATGATTGTAAGTATGAACCATTGATGGGTGGTACCTCACTGATGCAGTGGGATGAATATGGATATAGACTTTATGCTATTGAGGTGGGGTCTTCAGAGAGAATTCTATCGTTCTCATTTGGGAAATGCTGTCTTAGCAGAGGTGTTTCAGGCACTACATACATCCGGCAAGTGATTTATGGGGAAGACCGTTTACTCATTGTGCAGTCAGAAGAGACTGATGAACTCAAAATGCTACATCTTAAGCTTCCAGTTATGTGTTTGATTGCCAAATTGTGAACACAGCAATTCCCACTGAATGGATATCCCTTCTAAAGTTTAAAAGTTTGTGCAGGTTTCTTATATTTCCCAAAACTGGCCTGTTCAACATGTGGCAGCTAGCCAGGATGGCATGTACTTAGCTGTTGCTGGTCTTCATGGTTTGATATTGTATGATATACGATTGAAAAGATGGAGAGTATTTGGAGATGTTACTCAGGAGCAAAAGATTCAGTGTAAAGGTTTGTTATGGCTGGGGAAGATTGTCGTTGTCTGCAACTATGTTGATTCATCAAATACGTGAGATACTTTTATTTACTTACATTTTACATGCTGTTGATACTTACAAATTTTAGTTTTGTCAAAATTCTTTCATAACCAAGTGGTTTTAACAATGTACATGCATGGAAAAACCTAACTCTAATAGATGCCCACACACAAGAAGGAAAATAGGTCTTATTAAAATTATAGTTTCTGACTTTCTGTAGCATTCTGCACTGCCATTTCGTTCTACATCCATGGTCTCTTAGGTCTCCTTGTTTTATCTCAGGTATGAATTGCTCTTTTACCCAAGATATCACCTTGATCAAAGCTCATTACTCTGTCGAAAACCATTGCTTGCTAAACCAATGGTGATGGATGTGTACCAAGATTATATGCTGCTTACATATAGACCATTTGTTGTCCACATATTCCATGTGAAGTTATTTGGTGAATTAACTCCTTCAGGAAATCCAGATTTACAGGTAAATGCATACTTGCACATAGTTTTTCTACTTTTTTTTGTCTCAAATGTTATGCTCCATTTTTTATTTGAAATTTCTTCGATAAAGCCTGCATTGTTATACATTTTTTAAGTGATAACATGACAAACAGCTTTCTGCAGTACGAGAACTTTCAATTATGACTGCCAAGAGCCATCCTGCAGCAATG
The DNA here is from genome assembly GCF_004193775.1 of Glycine soja. Lineage (NCBI taxonomy): Eukaryota > Viridiplantae > Streptophyta > Magnoliopsida > Fabales > Fabaceae > Glycine > Glycine soja. Next base: position 51,975,295 of record NC_041019.1, on the reverse strand, counting down.
CGATTCATTCCTGATCAACTTCCAAGAGAATCTATTTCAAACAATTTGGTTTTGTCAGATTCATTAACAAGAGAGCCAGCAAGGTATTCTCCTTGTGAACAGCTTCACTTGCTCCAATTTGTTTTGCCATTTCTCTAATTGAAATGTTTCAAAATACAACTATCAGTGAATCAGAATGCATTACAACTGAGTATCCCATGCAATTATTGCCATAATAACAATTTAAATATATATGGCTGTCTAAATTGCATCTGAGTTCCTAGCTTGTTGAGTGGCAATTAGGATTAGTATGCCCTCTTAAACTCGGTTTTTTTTTTGTTGCTGTTCTAGAGCCAATAGTGTTTTTTTCGCTGTTAATAATTCATCTTGAACAAATTTGTTTTTTTCGGTGTTTATGCCAAGCCAAGTGTAACTAGAATATGAGGATGGAAGCATTCATGCGTGGTGAGGGGGGGGGGGGGGGTTATACTTTCATATGACTTTCCTCATGAAAGTGATTTGTTGTAGATGTTTGATATTGAGAGCAAATGGGGAGCTTTCACTTCTTGACTTGGATGATGGACGGGAGAGAAATCTCACTGATTCAGTTGAACTATTTTGGGTCACCTGTGGTCAGTCTGAGGATAAAACAAATTTGATTGAGGAAGTTTCATGGTTAGATTATGGTCATCGAGGCATGCAGGTAAACTGTTAAGGTCTTTCTTATTCACTGTATGTACATCCCTGAACTTTACTAGGTTTATGACTCTTGATTCACCCTCAAGTGTATTTGCTTTTTACTTGTCTGGTATTTTTTTTTTTTACAAGGATGTTCATTATTGCAGGTTTGGTATCCATCTCCAGGTGCTAATTCTTTTAAGCAGGAAGATTTCTTACAGGTCTGGATATAAATTAGCCGGAAAGCATGTTTATAACCTAGTAGGCTGCATTGAACATAATGCATGACTTCATAGTTCATTTATTCAAAGTTTTCTTTGCTTTACATTTGATATTGCAATTCATTCCTTCAGACATATTTTGTTGATGTTATAATTATAAAGAATCACATGCAACTGTAGATCCATTTAGTTTGTGTATGTGTGTGCTGTTGATTGGCTCCATATTCTACATGATATTATGGTTTCTCCCTAAATGAAGCACTAGCCAAGGCATTTGACTTGCTATCTTCTTTTCTCTGTTTCCTTTATTGAGCAATTCCTGCATCATCTTACAATTCATCTGGTGGATAGGCTATTTGAAGCAAATAAATTCAGTCTTTCCTTCATTCTGGAATCGATTAATTTATTGAAATTGGCCTCATTTTTTAGTTGGATCCGGAGCTGGAGTTTGATCGTGAAGTATACCCTTTGGGACTTCTTCCAAATGCTGGTGTAGTTGTTGGTGTTTCCCAGAGAATGTCATTTCCAGCAAGTGCTGAATTTCCATGTTTTGAACCATCTCCTCAAGCACAAACAATACTGCACTGCCTACTCCGCCATCTTCTTCAGGTGTTACATTGAGTTAAATTGAAGATTGTTAGAATTGCTTGAGCTCTTGATTCATATTTTATCTTTGGGATTTTTCTCTTGGTTTCCTTTGTCATTCAATTCTTAAAAGGAGATCTTAGAGCATGGCATGCATGCTCTATATGGTCCAATAGATATTATATATGCCCAAGGTAGTCAAAATCAGGATTTTACCTTAAATCAGGAAGGGGGTAAAATTAATAGATCTTAAATTGAATTGTAAGATTCTACAAAATTCATATACGTATGATAATATGCATAATATATATGCATGTTACTATGTTAGTACATATAATCTATATTCCATAAATGTCAAGCATCATATTCACAAGTCATAACCCGTAAGGTAGTAAAAATGTTAACTCAAACAAAAGTAAACAACATATCAAGTTTTTTTTTGACAAGTTACAACTTACAAGGAATGAAACTTAAACACCAAAGGAACAGACCAGAAAACCGAGAAGAAATAGTGGCTGGTGCAGAGAATATAACTTCAAACAGCAATGGTGGGTGGCAGCTGGCTCAGATGGAGCAAGAAGAATGGCAGTTAGGGGTCAGGTTTCAATTTCGCAGATGCTTTGTGAAGAAGCAGCAGCAGCTTTGATGTTAGAGTTCACAGTCACACAAGACAAAAAAGAAGCTTCAAGCAGCGTTGAACCGAATCAGGGGTCTCTAACTTTATAACTGGGTCAAAAACCTTTCAAACAGATCATGAAATTGGAAAGTGGCACGATTTTCACAATTTTACGAGTTACGATTAGAATCCCAATTGCATTCTGATTTCATATTGCCTTCCATTTCATTAGTGATTTGAATCTTTCGGAGGAATTAAAATCATAAAATCGTGTGATTTTATGATTTGAATTCTGATTTAGACTACCATGTATATGCCCCACCTTGGAGCTACAAATGTATTATATTAAAGAGGTGGAGTCACCGGTGTACTTTTAGTAGGTATCTTATGAACTTCAGTGTAATAAATGGGCATAGAAAATTCATGTGCATTGACATAACAAGTATCTAAGGAAAAAAAAGAAAAAGAAAATTGCAGGATTTCATTATTGATGTTGATCGTCTAGGAAATTGATAAGTGTAGTAATATTTTACTTTCAGGCACAATATATGAAATAGGAATTGGTCTTTAACTTTATTGAATTTGTTAAAGTCTTCATTTTTATTTGCCATAGTTAGTATTCCATTGCTTCAAAACATGTCAAGATTTTGATAAGAAAATAATTCTAAACTATCATAAAGGATGTGTGAATTGTGAAGTATTTTTTGTCCCAGTTTTCATGCAAGATGGAGGCATGGAGCATTTGCATGTCTTTTATGTTTCTGATAAGGATTGCATATTCTCTAAATGATGCTCTTCTCTTCTTATTTCTCACTTCTTTTGTATAAGAAAGAATTGATTTAACTAGATAGAAGAATTGTCATATATTCAAAGAGTTCTGGGAGCCTGCTATTATCTGGTTAAAGTTGGGGGTTGGATTTGTTGTGTTTCTTTTTATGCTTTTATTTTAGAGGGATGTTCAACCTTGTTCTTTTAACTTATCATTTCTCTCTAATGAACTCTTGTTGTATAGAGAAAAAGGATATCTGTCTGATTCTTTCCCATTTATTTATGTGTCTGCTAGAGGGACAAAATTGAGGAAGCTTTAAGGCTGGCAGAGCTATCAGCTGAGAAGCCTCATTTTTCACATTGTCTAGAGTGGCTTCTTTTTACAGTATTTGAAGCAGATATATCCAGGTACTTCAATTTTGGAAATGTTAGTACTTGAAAAATGGGATAGGACCAATTGACACAAAGTGTCATACTGTGTATAATTAAACTTTTAATAACATTTCACAAAAAGTAAATTTCATCAATGCAATTGTTGAATCATGGGTTATTATCCGCATGTTTGTGTAAATCCAATTAGCCGCTGAAGTCCACATTTATTAGATCAGCAGGACCTAATCTCGTGATCCCGTCATTCCTGCAATATGAAACATGATATTACTTTTATGCTGAGGCAACTTGGTACTTGGCTGTATTTTCTTGGCATTTTCCTTTGCTTGAGCATGGATGCAGTGATGTATTGGAGCAAAACTTAGTTGCCAATTGATGTTTGTGTTGGCTGTTTAACTTTCATGTCAATTATTCCAGGCCAAATGTGAACAAGAACCAGATCTCAGTTGTTAAACATGCTAAAAGGTCTCTTTTAGAGAAGACCTGTGACCTGATCAGGAATTTTCCGGAGTACCTTGATGTTGTTGTAAGTGTTGCAAGAAAAACTGATGGTCGTCATTGGGCAGATTTGTTCACTGCTGCTGGAAGATCAACAGAGTATGTCCTTCAAGCATCTATGCTTTGAATTTTAATTTCAATTTTGATTACTATGTGAAATGCTCTATTCTATATTTTTGTTTCATGTATCAGTCTATTATATAATAAACAGTTTTACCTTTTACTGTTTCTGCTCTACAATGTCATTTGAATTTTGTTCCCTTTTGGCTAGTTAGTGCAAGTTATAATGCTTTTTTTACTGCATATTTTAGATGTGTAATTTTTTTTGGGGGGTTTCTATATAGATTGTTTGAGGAATGCTTTCAACGTAGATGGTATCGCACTGCAGCTTGTTATATACTTGTAAGACTCACTTTCCTTTCTTAACAGGTCCTTTATTTGTAAGAATGTTAATATGTTACATTCTGATATTTCTTGCATTCTGATATTTCTTGCTTTCTTATACCTTTTTTGGGTAAAATTTATTTTAGGTCCCCCAAAATATTTCTTTTTTTTTTTATAACTTCCCTCAAAATATTTTGAAATTTGGTTTTAGTGCCTATAAAAATTTAATACTACCTCTGTTCCTTTTTATAAGAAACAAGTTATTAACTTGTTTCTTATAAAAAGGAACAGAGGTAGTGCATTTTTACATTTTTACCTGGCGCAATGGTAAAGTTGTGCCTTGGTGGCCATGGTCTTGAATCCAAAAACAACCTCTTTGCATATGCAAGGGGAAGGTTGCATACAATAATTACAATTACGCTCTCCCATACCTTTGTGAAGCGAAGAATCTCTTGCACTGAGGTATGCACTAGTTTTTTTCTTTTTTTTAGTCCGTACATTTACTAAAAGTGATGTGAGTTGGAGATCTCATATTGACTAATGATGTGACCAAAATGTATATAAGCGGGAGACAACTTTCACCATATGAACAAGTTTTTGAGGTTGAATTAGGCCCAATCCCAAATTTTGAGATAGTATCAAAACCTATCCTAGTGGTTGTTATTGGGCCCATCAAGCCACATGCAAATGTTCAGGCCTTGGCATGAGGCGTATGTTGGAGATCACATATTGATTAGTGGTATGAACAAAATAGTGCATATAAGTAGGAACAACCCTCTTCCTATGAACTAACTTTAGGGGTTGGGTTAGGTCCACACTCAAATTCTAAGAATGTGGTTTTAGTCTCTCATCAGAGACTAAATACATGTGTTTCTATTAAAATGTAGGGGAGCTAAATGTATATAATTTTTATAGAGATTAAAACCAACTTTTCAAAATATTTTGAGAGACCAAAAATACATTTTCCCCATTTAAATCATAATTAGTAGGTTTTATATTTATGCCAAGGTTTCTTCTTTCTTATAGATTTGGTTTGCTATTTGATTGTTGTGTTGCATAATTATAGTTGACAAGGTGACAATTCTAACATTTACTTGGTTCTAAATTTTCTCCCTGGTTAGACAATTTGTTGTGTTTAACCCACACATGTTGCACTCTGTTACCCCTAAAAAAGAGAATAGATCATTTTTTCTGGTGTGATTGTTGTATTATATATGCTTTAGGGCTTTAGGGTTTTAGGCTTGATTAACAAAATTTAATCAATTTCACCTGAAATATAACAGGTGATTGCCAAACTTGAAGGTCCTGCTGTCAGTCAGTACTGTGCTTTACGATTATTACAGGTTTGGGCTTGATTGCTTCAGTCCTTTTTTTCCATTTGATTTATTTAACTCTAGTTACACCAACTTCAATGATGTGGTTATCAAACTTACACAGGCAACACTTGATGAATCATTGTACGAGCTTGCTGGGGAGCTGGTAATGTTTTGAAACCCTATCAGATTTATCCATTTAGCTGGTCAAGCAATATATCTCGTACAAGAGATCATGGCATTTTCCTTTCTGTTATCTATTTTGTTTTGGGTCCTCAGGTGCGGTTCTTGCTAAGATCTGGTAGGGAATATGACCAAGCATCAAACGATTCAGATAAACTGTCTCCAAGATTTTTAGGCTATTTTCTTTTTCGTTCTAGTGAGCAGAAGCAATCATTGGATAAAAGGTTCATCTGAACTTTAGTAAATTGTATTTCTTTTTGGTTGCTCTAGCATCAAAGTTGCCAACCATACTAACTAGTAATTATCTTTGGAGCAGCACCTCATTCAAAGAACAAAGTGCTCATGTTACCTCTGTTAAGAATATTTTAGAAAACCATGCTAGTTACCTGATGTCTGGGAAAGAGCTCTCCAAGCTTGTTGCATTTGTAAAAGGAACTCAGTTTGATTTAGTGGTAAGATCTTGCTGATTGACTTATTCTAATCGCTGTAAGATAATTTTATTTTTAGTTTTCAGTGTTTAAATTGTTCGATGACACCAATTGTAGGAGTATCTACAACGTGAAAGATATGGAAGTGCTCGGTTGGAGAATTTTGCTTCTGGGCTTGAACTAATAAGCCAAAAGGTTTAAGATTTTAACATTTTCATTTCCTTGATTTTTACATTTGAGTGGCCTAATATTGGCTCTTTTTTCAACCTCTCTTTCTACAGTTGTTAGATGATGCATAAAATCTTTAATACTGTACTATAGCTTTCCATCTTGTTTTATTTACTCAAGCCTTAGTTGTAAACTCTGGTGATACTACAAACTTTTTCTGTGTCCTAGTATTTTGGCACCCATTTTGTTGTTTAGATATGGGTTTATTAGGTAGGTTTTTTGCTATAACTTGATAAAATTGATCAATTATGCTCTAAAAGATCTCATGATATTGCAGGATTCTTTATCCTCCTGTCATTTTACTTTCCTTCTTTTCTCTTTGGTAAAATTTCTTTTTCTATGGAAAAAGTTATGATGTCAAAATAACCATAAATCATGATTAAGATCTTAGAAGGGGTAACTCTGATGTTTCACTGCTGAATCCACCAATTTAGAATGCTGCTATAATGTAAAGTCTTAAATCATTTGGCAGGAGCTTGTCTACATTTGTGCTGATATTTTCTTTTTGCTCCTTTATTGAACACTATTTTTTGTTATCAGCTTCAAATGGGAACATTACAGAGCCGTTTGGATGCTGACTTTCTCCTATCTCATATGTGCTCTGTCAAGTTTAAGGAATGGATAGTTGTCCTGGCTACTCTCTTAAGACGTTCTGAGGTATGTTTGGCTTCTGTGTACATGACAGAGATCTGAGATTATGCTGACATGATTTCATCAAAACTATGTTGAAATTATAGGGAAAAATGGAAAAGAGAGAGAGATGTTTGGCTTCTCTTTTCCTTTGATGAATGGATTATCCTCCATTTAAGGCTTGTTGTTTTTGAAGTAGAACTAAATTTAATAGAATTGCTTCTGAACCGTTGAACATAATTTGGAATCTGGGATGTGTACCTAAATTAATATCAACCACAAATTTTACATTGGAACGTGTGTATGGTGGGAGGAATTGTTTCTGAAAGTAAAACAAACAGGACCTTAAATCTACTTCCTTTATTGGGTGTGGCCTTTATAATGCATCTTCAAGCATGTTTTAATCAGCTAAGATGAGTTTTTTTTCCATCTTTTCATCATAGATACTACCCCAACCTTTTTTTTTTCTAATGCATACATTCCTAATCCTATCTTATCTAGAATGTTCACTCATTCAGTGCAACATTATCATCTATTTTACATTGAGTTTATTCTCTTGTTGACATTTTACAGATCAACAATTAGTCCATATGTAGGTCTTATAGTTGTGTGGAAAAAATTTGCTTTGAGCTTGAGTGTTATGTTTTAGTCACAGCCCCTAAAACACTCCTCCATTTCATCTATTCTGCTTGAACCCTATGGTTTACATCTCTCTTTTTCTCTGTCGTTCTCCAACTTAGTATGGCTCGTTTCCTTTCTCATTTCTTTCTTTAGACATAATTGTAGTGTGGGAAGCTCATTATGACATGCTTTGGAAGTTAATGGGTAAACCAAATGTGTTTAAGGAAGATAGTTGTATGCAGTTTTGTCGCTCATGGGCCATTTGCCATTTTAGAAAGGGTTCACTTTGTTGACCAGTGTTTTCTTGAGATTTTTCAGGTTCTTTTTGACTTATTCCATCATGATGTTCGGCTGTGGAAAGCATACAGCACCACCCTGGAGGTATATCTATTTTTGTTTTCCTGATGTAGGTTATATTGTCTTGGCGTCATTGTATACTTGAATGAACAAAATATGATGTTCCTGTCTGTTTTCTATGAACAACAGTCACACCCAGCATTTACAGAATATCAAGATTTGCTGGAAGACCTGGAAGAGAGACTTTCATCAGTTGCAAATGTAGAAGGAAAATGAAAGTGAATATAGATTTCACATCTGGACTGTGGTACACATTTGTTTCCTGATGAAGAAATCTGATTGGGTGGTTTTCGCCTTGCCCACATATCAGTCTCATCGATCATGTCACACGCAAGGACTATGCATCCTTTCCATTGGATTTGATTGCGGGGACCAGAATAAACGTATTTGATTGTGGGAACCAGAATACTATGTTCATTTGCTGGTTTACCATGATCTTGGTAACATTTTGTGGTGCTAATCCAATGAATCCAGAATAGTAAATGTAGATAGAGGTTAGAAGTTTCTACAGGGGAGGCTTGTGCATGTCTGAGAATTTCATTATTCTTTTAACTTTTAATTCACATTTTGTAACATGTGTTTTTTATAAAAGCATAAACAGATCCATCTGTATATATTAGTTATATGCTGTTGATCAGCCTAACATTCAAAGTGAAATTTATGCACTTGTTTTTTCTCCCTTAATGGAGCATGTCATAGACTTGTTTGTTCCTGTTGTGCATGCTATTTCTTTAGCAAATGCTAACTAGTGTCCGTATTACACTAATTAAGGAACTAAGAATAGAAAGTTGTTTATTGGGACTCGTAAAATTGTGCTCTCCTAGATTTTTTGTTGGGTGAACCCTATGATTTTCACATTAAAAACTTTCATATTTTGATTCTTTAATCAATGTTTTTAGGTTACTAGTTAGCAAGACGCATTTCTTTATACATTGTTATTTTCTGTTTAGCTTGATTGTACTTTTGGTCTCCTTATAAATTGAAATTCTAAACAATCAATGTTTTGAAACAAAAATAAAAAGTTAAAACATCCAAAGTTTTGAAATGAAGTATATATTTTCTTTGTATTTAAACATAATCGGCTTTTAAATTTATTAAAAAAACTTTTTAATAAACATAATCTAACTTGAGAATCTTTAATTATGATCTGGGTTGGACATTTCTCTTTCTTTCATTTTTTCTTTTTTCCTTAAAGCAAACAGATAAAGACTCTATGACAAAACCAAAAAAAATGAAAATAATGTGTTAAATTTGAAGCATAAGCAGTAGAGTTGGCATCTTAGCATTTTATCATATGAGCAATTTAGTCCCTAAATTTATATGTCAATGTCATTTTAGTCCCCAAAACTAATTTTTTTTTAAAATAAATTTATGAAATTTTTAGGGTTTCATTTACCTTGAAGTTAATTTCAAAGACTTGAATGAAACTCTAAAAAAACCTAGAATCCTGTATATCTTCTTAGTTTGATGGACTAAAATAACAATGAGATATAAATCTAGGAATTAAATTGATCGTTTAGGAATTATTTTTAATGAAGTCTCCCGTTCTAATTATATATATAATGCTTGATTTTAAAATCTTAAGAAATTTGAACACAACTTCTCGTAGACCAATGATATGTTAATTTTCTATTAACAATTGGTATCCTTTGTGACAAATTGTATTTTTAAATGAAATTTTATTTTCCTTTTATGTAAAGAAGTAAAATATATTTCTAAGAAGCATTGTTTAGGACCTAATTATTTTTTAATAACTAATTTATACTTTAATTAAAGCAACAAAACTGCTCAACAAAATTGTACCTACAAGTTAAAAAAAAAAACCTACTAAACTTTAGTTAGCACTTAGCAGAGACCACTAGCTTCTAGTAGCTATATGCCTCTATCCGCAGGTTGAGTATGCACATTTTATAACGTTTACTACCAGTTAAAGCTAAAGGATTCAAAATGCAGATTTTCTCCTAAATCAGATGAGCAAATGGCAGCAACCTCTTGCCTCATTTTCTTGGGTCCAGAAACAAAAACTCCCACTCTTGACCCTTCAAGTTCCAATAGCAGTCCTGTAACATTAGAAAAAGAATAAGAAATGATTTCATTTCATTGATGAATCTCTATGCCATAGTTAAAGTAATAGGTAAATGACTTACTTCTTAGATCAGGTCTTGCTCCATAATGCACCTTTGTAGCTTGAACAAGGGATTGCTGTGGGAGGCTTTCCAGTTCTTTATCTCCTTCATCAGTATTCAACTTTGGGGATTCTGCTGATGATGATCCTTCTAAGTTCTGAATCTGTTTTGCTTCTCTGTCGTTGTATTTCTTGTTCCAAAGAACAGCTGCACTAGCTGCCATTGATATGGACACACATATTGCAAAAATGTTGAGGAATGACCTCAAAGGTTGTGAAAATATTTTATTAGAATTATGGTCTATAGGGAAAATGATGAATCGGGTAATGATCCCAATTAAGATGAGGAAAATTATGAACGAGGACGAGATTATAGCACAAAGCCAAAGCCAATTGTTTGGACCTAAAATAGCTGATATGGGTGCATCTGTTGCCTTGGGTTTGAACCATATTTGTTGAAGGTGAATATGGTTTTCCAATCTATGCTCCTCCTTTCTTGTGATGTAAGCCTTAATTTGTAGTTGCATGTTGGACATATCATAGGGGGTGCCAGAATTTGGAAGGATGAGGTCTAGCATTGAGAGATAGTAAGAGTTCTTGAATGCACAAATTAGGATAACTTTTGGGGTTCTATATCTGAATGTTGTGTTCAAATACAATAGCTCCCGGATGATGGATATAAAAGGGGTGATTCCACTCCCTCCACTAACCATCACAATAGTGTCATACCTAGTCAATAAAAAAGTAGAGTTATTATGAGGAAATTAGAGCACTTACTAAAAGTTAGGGGTCTAAATTGCTTATAAAATTGTTTATGCTTCTGAGATGCAGACCTTAGATAATTGGTTGATGCTGGTCCATAGGGACCTTCAACTGAGACATTGAGATGATCAATTGCAGAAGGGGTTGAAAGCATCTGGTAGAGCTTCTGGGACCAAGTTCCTTCTCCTTTAATGACAATACTCATCATTTTTGGCTCCAAATTACTATTAGAAGTAATGGTAAATGGATGCCACTGAAGTTTGGATATACTTGGTACATTTATGAACATAATACTTGTGGGATTATAAGTCAAATCTGCCATAAACCAAAACACATGTCACATTTACTCTAAAAAAATCTTAACATGAAAAGTACAGCATTTCTCAAGAGGTATACCTAGAAGGCTAAATACCCTTTTGTTTGTCATCTTATTTTTAGGTTTCTGTTTGGTTCCTAAGTTTAAAAAGCACTTTGATCTCTTAAAAGTATCTATTAGATCAAAATAATTTTTCCTTAATTTTTTTTACAGCGTTAATTTTTTGCTGACGTGACAATATATGACATAACATTTTCATAATTTGTCATGTTTTTATCAAATTAATCAAATTGGTGTAATAAACTGATGGAATAATTAATTTAATCTAATAAAAATATTTTAAGAGATTAAAGTAAAAAATTTAAACTTAAAAGACTAAACTGAAATTAAAAAATAAAACGAGAAATCAAAAGAGTATTTTAACCGATATGAAAAGTAAAATAGTGATGTTGATTATACCATGGCTCTTGGAGAAGTTGAGTTCTACAGTTTCACATGGTAAAACACGAGCAGAAACCAAACGAACTCGGCGTCTTGATTGCAAAAACCTTAGGTACCGATCAACCAAGAAGAGGTAGAAACCGGGGAGAATAGTGCATGCATAGAAAATGCCCACGTGAAAGATGAAGAAGACAATGAAGAGGGTGTAGAGGTAGTGAGTGTAGAAGAAGAGCTCAAAAACTTTTCGCCTATTGCGAGGGATGGTTGCAATCCACATGCTCAAACCAGCAAGCAAAGCAACCTCTCCAGCTACATTTGATATCCCAGTTTTTTTCCATTCTAGCATCTGCTTTGATACAAAATCATAGCCACATGATAAAAAATACAATTATATAGATTTACCCTCAAAAGAATTACAATACTATATTATAGACAACAAAATAAAATAACTGTCAATGGGCATGCATAGAAGAATGTAGTAACAGGTTTGAGACATGGGTAGCAACTCATTGGATATGAAATGCTTGTTTCATTTGTAAGTGATTGTACACAATTTTTTCTCAATGTAGATGTAAGTTGTTCATAATTTTAGAAATTTAAAAATATATATATATATATCAAATGAATAATTAAATTAAAAATTTAAATGTAATCGTGGTTGAATTTATGGGGAAAAAAAATGATGAACATGCATACACCTTGAATTGGTGAGTTAGCGTGAGTACGCCTCATTAAAGGATTACTGATTGAGAAATAGTAGTATAAAAAATTTAAAAGGTTTTGTAATGTTGCTGAGAAATTAACTCCCACTGCCTCTCTTCCTCTCTTTCTTGACGTGTCGAAACCTTTTTCTTGACGTGTTGAAACTCATTTAAGGGTATACTATAACATCTCTATCTTCTCTCACGTTTCCCTAGTCAAATTTATTGTCTCTGTTTCTTAGATTCATGCAATACTCTATAGAAGTTTGAACACATTAAATTTTCTCGTGATACATAATATATGATATGTAACAAATGCATGACAATAATTTTTAGTCTTCTGAAGACATCTTCCAACAAATTCTACTACTTACTAAATGAAGATAAAAGATGAATGTAACTAATATTTTTACTTCATTGAATATTAAGAAAATTAGCAAGATGATATAGGAAGATATTGCATTACTCATATATACTCAAATTTCATAATGCACCAAAAGAGAGATAGTAGTAGGGATTTTTAAGAACCTTTGAAAGTTTATCGGTAACTGTCCAATAGATGATGAAACAAATACCATGAGCAGTGAAAAGGGTCATGGCCACGTTTCCTAGCCAAATATGGTATTTGATGCAACTCTCTGGTGTGAGTCCAAGCAGAGGTAGCACTGAGGAACCACGAGCAACCGGGAAAAACAGGAATGCCAAGCATATGTTCCCAACTAGGGCCAACCTCACAGATGCAATATCTAGTTTCTTCTCCCAGCTGCCAAAAATGAAAAAGAAAAATAAAAAACTACCATCACTTCTAACTAATCTTAGGCTCGGAAAAGTTACGACTCGGTTAGGGTACTGAATCACTGGATCAGGGATCGATCCAATGAGTCATTAATTGACCAATATGATCCAATTTATATTTTAAAAAAATCTAAATAATTTCATAACTTGTACACTTAAAATTTAAAGTTTAATAAAATTCATCATATTTAGAAATATAATCATGAACTTGTTTAAAATTTTGAGCATGCAACATCTTTTTTTTCTTCAGAATTCAGTATATATAAACAATCTTAAGTTAAAATTTAATACACACACAAATTAGTCAAGAAAAAATTAAAAATGATAACAACTTTATTACTCAGATTTCAAGATGCGGTTATGTTTGGTAAAAATATAAGTAAATTTATAAACAACATAAGTGTAAGGTATAAATTCAATTTTCTACCATGAGTGATGTTCTTTTGAAAGAAAAAAATACATGATCCGTCGAGTCACGAGTTCAAGATTGGGTCATGTCGAGTCAAACCGAATCACATGCATAATTGATCCAAGTACAGGTGATTTGGACTGGTAGGGTGTCCAGTTCCTAAGCCAACGGATCAACCCGGTTGATCCAAACTAAGTTTAATAACTATGCTTCTAACTTCTAAACCTCATCATTAATATTAATAATGATAAGTTACCATGAATATGATTTCTCTATGATCCCAATTAATATCAATATGATACACTTAAAATTTGCTGGTCAATGAGGAAAAAATAATAACACTATAATATAGAGATTAACAAGGATTATGTGATCCTTAACTATCTAATAATTGCTTATTAATCATACATTCTCTAACATATTCTTCTCAGCACATTTTCTTTTACCGATGCAAATTAAGTAAAGAAAACTTATACAAATTTGTAATTTCTAATTTAAAAAAGAAAAGTCTTAAATTACATGTTTTTTTTTTTTTTAACCATGCATGTACCAAGTTGTTGAAATGTAAGTGTTTGATAAGAATATATATCCTTACACTTTTAGACCGTGTTCTGCTGCTGATTTGTGGGTGATTTTGGCAAAGCCATTATGCAGATAGATTGAAAAGGACCAAACTAGGAGAACAATGAACATTAACAAGAAGACCATTTCTGTTCCAGAAACTATGCCAAGAGGGCCTCTCACAAGCACCAAACGCTTCCATATAGATACCTCACGTTTCTTGCCATAACTACTGCAGCTGGTGGAGCAAATTAAAGCCAATTATCAGAACTAGCTTTTCCTTATCTAACAAATTAAAACAATTTGCATAGAACAAATTAAATATGATATAAGAATCAAAATGCGGGTATCAAGAATAAGAAAATATTGGACCTTTCCTTGCCGAAACCGTTTCCTTTTTTGGCTATGTGAACGTACACACATCCCAAAACAGCTATGAACAAGATTGGAAAAGTGTATACCAGAAGCATTGCACCTGCAAAAGAAGATCATAATTGGATATTAGATATCAAATATCAGATATATGCAAACTAAAGGAATGTAAACATGAAGTGAATTTTGATTCTTGCACATGTATAGCTGAATCAAAAAGAGACCTTGTGCACCAAAAATAGAATTAGTCTTTGCTTGAAGCCGAGGCTGCCATTTTTGTTGGTAAGTGTTTGTCGGAGTCACTATCCATACGAAAATCCAACCCAGAAACACAACCAGCACTAACAACCTTATTGCAGATTGAACCCTGCCATATTTTTCTTGAGAAGGAGACCTTTTCACCGCTTCTACATCCATCTTTGGTTTCTTTAACCTTTGTCTTCTTCTGCCTTATAGTCTACACACTAAAGAGAGAACGGTGTGAATTTGGAGAAAAAAGACTAATATTTTACTTATGTATGGTCAAAAACTAAAACCAATAATATGACAAATTATATAACTTATAAGAAGAAATCAGAATTGAGATACTATGAATGAAAAGAAGAAAAAAAAATCTTACTAACCGGTGTCCTAAAAATCTTGTTACTTTAAAGTTCCTTAACACAGGACACACTTGTTAGCATATACCGAAAACAAAAGGCAAAGTTCACATCCCAATACTGTGTTTTGGAATGTAGAAAATAATATTATATTAATTAGTACGTGACAAAATCATGTGGAAAGTTGAAAATTAAGGTTAGAAGGTCAACCTTTTCAGTGTGGTGATTTGTGGCAAGTGAAAGATACAGCACAGAACAGACTCAAAAGATGTCACTTGAAAGAGAGGCAAATAGTTGGTGGAAAGTGCAAACTGAAATATTTGGTTTTATGAGGGCAAAGGGTGTTTTGTTCATTTTATTGGGAACCAAAATGAACGGTTAGTTTTCAAGATTCGTTGCTGAGTGAGTGCCTTCAAAATAGGGGGTGATCATAAGTTAATTTGGGATCACTTGGACCGTAAATTAAATCGATCTTGCGGTTAATAATTAAGGAGAACACACTTCACATAGCATCCATGCTCGTGCCTGCTGAAGTTCATGTGGGTCTGCACGTGTTTCAAGTGTGTTGGCCTGTGTTGATTTTTGGTGTGCAAGGTACAATCGTGTACAATGGAATCAGGAGAATCAAATACTAACGAATCAAATTTTAAGAAGCAAAACAATTCAAATTTTAACGTTACTGTTATCACAAAATTAAATAAAAGAGAGCTTTTTAAACTGTATCCAATCATAGATTGTTATATGATATAAAATTGTTAATTTTTCTATATAATTATTTTAAATTTCTAAAACTGATTTCTAATTAAGTAAATAACTCTATAATTTTTTTTTACATGTGAATGAAAATTAAACAAAAGATAGTAATGGAAATTGTTCTTGTAGTTTCTTTTAATATGATAGTTTTTTTTATGAAACTGTTTACTATATGATCAAGAGTTTTAAGGACCACTTGAATCAATAATTTATTGGTAGAGTTATGATATGTATATTTTAAATATTTTTAGGAATATAAAACAAACCTTAATACAAAATTTATAGAGATTAGCACGAGGGAAAATAAATATATAGAATATTACGATATAATATTATTATAATAAATATTTTTAAAATAAATTATATAGAATTATGAAAGGTAATATTATTTTAAATTAATTTAAGTTCATAATTTGATTCATGATATAATTTAAAAGTAAAAAAGTGTTCTTTTGATTAAATACAATTAATATTTATATTAATCTTTCATTGGTGGTCTCAACAGTGTCGTGCTTGTCCGGCTACACTTTAACTTCTTCAAAAAAAATGAAAAATTATAAACAACAATTCCATTTTGGGATGAATTGAGGTAAATGAAAGAGAAAAAAAATAATAAATATAATATGTGATGCGACGAAAACAAAAATAAAAAATGAAATATGAATGAATCATAAAAGAGGATGTGATGGGAGAGCATCATTACTCAACAAATAATGTTCGTTAAAAATTGGACAACATTCACCAAGATCAGTGACTTGTCCATCGAGAGTGGTGGTAGGAGTGAGTAAGCGGGTTGGTTTGTCCCGTGTAAGGTCCGTTCGCATAAGTCCGCATTAACAGTGGATTGGGTCAGTCTGTTTCGCTTTTTACACGGATCAAATAAATTGATTCGTCTCCGTCCTGCGGATCCCGCAGGTTAAACGGGTCAGTTCGCGAGCTTAGTTTTAAAAGAATTTTAATTTTAATAAATTTAAACATCTTCAATAATATTTGAAGTACCTTAGTCTTCTCCATCTCCACATTTAAGAGTACAACAATAATGAATCAGCCCCAATAGAAATAGGATAAAAACAAGTTCTAGAGAGAGAAGAGATGTACTTTGCGTGGTGGCGCGGTGATGGGCCGAGGCTGTGCCGCTGTGGTGTGTCGCGTGACTGCGTGAGTGTGAGTCGCGTTTTGTTTTTCTTGCAAGGGAAAGAGTAGTGGTATGACTTGCGAGTGTGCGTGACTGTGTGGTGGAGAAAAGAGCAGAAAAAATGTTATTAACCTGCTACTATGATAACTTGCTAAATTTGATGTGAGCTACTCTTTATACTAAAAATATATTGAAATATCTTTAAAAATATTTATTTAACAAATATTTTTAGCTTAAATGATGAGAATTGATATAAAAAAAAGAAGATTTTTAGCATGTTATCACTTATCTTTTTTTATCTTAATCTTTTATTTTTTTATCTTATCCTTTTTTATCTTTATCATCTTTTAATTTAAATCTTTTATTTTTATCTTTAAATCTTTACTTATCTAATATATTTCTTCATTTGTTATTTTTTTAAAAAAAGTTTAAAGTGAAAAAGAAAAAATCAAACCTAATATAATTGGGTCAGGGTCACACAAATCAAACCTAATGCGGGCTGCGGGCAACCCGTGGATCCCGTGGGCCAAACCCGCATAGTCCATGGGTTAAGCGGAACGGACCCAAAAATATGATATAATCATGGACTGTTTAAAAAAATTGGTTCATAACCCACGTGGATCGCGGGTCAATCCATGAACCTGAGCCCGTTTACCCACCCCTAAGTGGTGGCACCTCCACCTCCCCCATCTGACTCCACCTATAACCGCGTGCAAATGATTTGTGGCGAATGGATGTAAAATGTTATTCATTTAATAAAATACAAAATGCATTATTTTAATTTTTATTTTGAGTGTTTTTCTGGTGTTATGATTTTAAAGTTGTGTTTTATATTACATCCGAAAGAAAATATTATAAATTTAGACTGAATATTAAATATAAGTAAGATAATTAATTTAAAACAGTAAAATCTAAAATAACTAATTATTTAAAAAATTTAAACATTGAGAGGTAATGTTTTTAATGAAAAATGAAAGAAATAGTAAAAAATAAAATTTTTGAAAATATAAAAAATTAAAATAAATTTTTTTAAAGTTATGTACCAAAATAAAAAAAATACTAAAATAGATTAAAATAATTTTTTAAAACTTAATGTATTAAAATAAAAAAATACTAAAATGTAATGAATAAAAAATTATATTTAACCTTAAATATATTATGGGTAACTTTTTTGGGAGTTTGCTCGTGATCTCTTTACATTATATATATATATATATATATATATATATATATATATATATATATATATATATATATATATATATATGTATATGTTTAAAAGAGTTTCTTTTCATTTTTATTCTTTATTTTCTTTTATGCTAAATAATCATTTTTCATCTTTGAATGTGTAAAATATTGATAAAAATTTTTTCGAAAGATAAAAATTCAACTTTTAATTTTCGAAAGTGAGAAAAGTACAACAAATTCATTCATCAATTAACTTTTATTTATTACCATTAATGAAAGAACTTACAAGACACAGATGAACCAAAATATCACAAAAAAAAATTGCTAACATGATTGTAGAATATATTGGATCAAGATGTCAGTAAATTTTCATTGTACTAATTTGTCAGATCCTAAATTTAGTTTCATTTAAAAGTAAAATATAATTTAATCTTCATCTTTTCCTTTTATCGTTGCAAGCATGATATTACAATAAGTAAAAATAAGTTACAATAAATATAATAATAAGCATAATATTGATTAATAAGTATAATTTATCTCTTACTCTAAAATTTCTACCGTGACAACATTAGATAATGACAAAATCAAGTTTAACATTTTGGCCCAATGGAAACTTAGTGAAATTTTGATCCAATCTATTTAGTAGTCATGTTAACAATCATTGGTGTGACATTTTCATCCCTATGTATCACATAGGCTTTTTCATTATCGGTAATAGATGAAAGTTAATAGATAGATGAATTTGTCATACTTTTTTCACTTTACTAAAATTTAAATTTTCATCTTTTAAAAACGAATTTACCAATGCTTTATACATTCAGAAATAAAAATAACTATTTATCCTTTCCTTTAATATCTAATGGTCCAAAATGCTAGATTAAGAGAAAATAAAAAATAAGTAACTCTCTTGAAATACATTTTTCAGGGCCTCATTGATGGCTATGTTTTCCCACATTATCTTGTCATTGTTAATTCTTTTGTGTTAGGCCAGATTGAAATTTGAAACAACTTGTATTATAAATTTCTTTAGCCGGTCCCAAGCCCGGATAAAAGGAGAAGGTTGTGTTAGGCTTTCGACGGCCAACGTAAAACTTTGTCGAATCTCTATGACATGGATCAATTACGTAATAATGTGAATGCTAGGTCGTTGCCCGGAAGCAACGCGCTGTATGGCTCAAGTACAGTGTCAAAAGAGCAAGGGCCGCTGCATCGCCGCCCGGATGTAGTGAAAAGTAAGCAAGGGTTCCCACATTTTCGTGAACGGGTGTGGGTAAAGAAGCTAGTTCATGACAGGAGGATTCGCTTTGGTACATGGAATATAGGCACACTTACTGAAAAATCTATGGAAATAGTGGATGTTATGGTGAGGAGGAAGATCAATTTTATGTGCCTACAAGAAACTAAGTGGATAGGTGAAAAAGCGAAAGAATTAGACAACTCGGGATTTAAGCTGTGGTATACGGGAAAAATCAGATTAAGAAATGGGGTAGGGATTATTGTGGACAAGGAGTGGAAGAAGGATGTCGTGGATGTAAGAAGAGTAGGAGATCGTATCATAGCCTTAAAATTAGTAGTGGGACAGGACACCTTTAATGTTATTAGTGGGTACACATCTCAGGTTGGGTTAGCAGAACACTTTAAGGTAAAATTTTGGGAGGATCTAGAAGGGGTACTTCAGGATATACCCCAAGGAGAGAAAGTTTTCTTAGGAGGGGATCTCAATGGACATGTAGGTAGCGTGGCTAGAGGTTTTGAGGGGGTGCATGGAGGTTTTGGCCTAGGGGAGATGAATGGAGAGGGTAAATCCATCTTGGAGTTTTCGGAGGCTTTGGATCTTTCTATAGCCAATACATGGTTTAAGAAAAGAGCGGAACATCTTATCACTTACAAAAGTGGAGGGACATGTTCTCAGATAGATTTCTTCCTTATCAAGAAGTCTGATAGGAAGTATTGCTCGAACTGTAAAGTTATCCCGGGAGAGAGCTTGACTACCCAACATAGAGTTTTGGTCATGGATGTAAGAATTAGAGATAGGGCAAAGAGAAGAAGTCCTATGGTAGCACCAAGGATCAAATGGTGGCACTTGAAGGGTGAGAAACAAGGAATCTTCCAACAAAAGATATGGGAGGGATGGTGTGGACAATCACAAGGAAGTGCAAATGATATGTGGAACAAGATGTCCCAAGAGATTATTAAAGTGGCTAAAGAGACGTTGGGTGAATCTAGAGGTTTTGGACCTAGGGGTAAAGAATCGTGGTGGTGGAATGAAAGTGTTCAGAGCAAAGTTAGAGTAAAAAAGGAGTGTTTCAAGGAGTGGTCTAGGTGTAGAAATTCTGAAACTTGGGATAAGTATAAGATAACTAGAAATGAAACCAAAAAGGCGGTGAGTGAGGCAAGAGCCCAAGCTTTTGACGGACTATACCAAGCTCTAGGAACCAGGGACGGAGAAAGATCTATATATAGGCTTGCTAAGGGTAGAGAGTGGAAGACTAGAGATTTGGATCAAGTAAAGTGTGTTAAGGATGAAGAAGGCAAAGTCTTAGTGCATGAAAAAGATATCAAGGAAAGGTGGAAGACGTATTTCCACAACTTATTTAATGATGGATATGGATATGACTCTAGCAGTCTAGACACAAGAGAAGAGGACCGGAACTATAAGTACTATCGTCGGATTCAGAAACAGGAAGTAAAGGAAGCGTTGAAAAGGATGAGTAACGATAAGGCGGTGGGGCCAGACAACATACCTATTGAAGTGTGGAAAACTCTTGGCGATAGAGGTCTTGAGTGACTCACCAAACTCTTTAATGAAATTATGAGGTCAAAACGCATGCCGGAGGAATGGAGGAGAAACACGTTAGTGCCAATCTATAAAATTGTGCAAATTATAGGGGAATCAAGCTCATGAGTCATACCATGAAATTATGGGAAAGAGTGATCGATCGGAGATTAAGAAAGGAGACTCAAGTTACTGAGAATCAATTTGGTTTCATGCCGGAAAGGTCGACCATGGAAGCGATCTATTTATTACGGCGGGTGATGGAGCAATATCGCATGGACCAACAAGACTTGCACTTGATTTTTATTGACTTGGAGAAAGCGTATGATAGAGTGCCTAGAGAGATTTTGTGGAAAGCTCTAGAGAAGAAAAGGGTTAGGGTTGCATATATTCGAGCTATCCAAGATATGTATGATAGGATATCGACTAGTGTTAGGACACAGGGTGGAGAGTCAGACGATTTTCCCATCACAATTGGTTTGCATCAAGGGTCAACCCTTAGTCCCTACCTTTTTACCTTAATTCTGGATGTCCTCACGGAACAAATCCAAGAGATAGCGCCGAGATGCATGCTTTTTGCAGATGACATAGTCCTCCTTGGAGAGTCGAGGGAGGAGTTGAATGAGAGGTTGGAAACTTGGAAACGAGCTCTAGAAACACATGGTTTTCGCCTAAGCAGAAGCAAATCGGAGTATATAGAATGTAAGTTCAACAAAAGAAGAAGGGTTTCTAACTCAAAGGTGAAAATAGGAGACCATATTATCCCTCAAGTCACACGGTTTAAATATCTTGGGTCTGTAATACATGATGATGGAGAAATTGAAGGGGATGTGAATCATCGCATTCAAGCAGGATGGATGAAATGGAGAAAAGCATCGGGGGTGTTATGTGATGCAAAGGTACCGATCAAGCTAAAGGGAAAGTTTTATCGGATTGCGGTAAGACTGGCGATTTTGTACGGAACAGAATGTTGGGCGGTCAAGGGCCAACATGAGAATAAAGTAGATGTAGCGGAGATGAAGATGTTGCGGTGGATGTGTGGTAAGACTCGACAGGATAAAATTAAAAACGAAGCTATTAGAGAGAGGGTTGAAGTAGCGCCTATTGTAGAAAAGATGGTGGAAAATAGACTTAGGTGGTTTGGGCATGTAGAGAGAAAACCGGTAGACTCTGTAGTGAGGAGAGTAGACCAGATGGAGAGAAGGCAAACAATTCGAGACAGAGGAAGACCCAAAAAAACTATAAGAGAGGTTATCAAAAAGGATCTCGAACTTAATGATTTGGATAGAAGTATGGTACTTGATAGAACATTATGACGGAAGTTGATCCATGTAGCCGACCCCACCTAGTGGGATAAGGCGTTGTTGTTGTCGTTGTATTATAAATTTCTCTTATAATTTGAAAAATAATAAAAAATTAATTCATAATATGAATATTGTTCTCACAAATCTACTCCTAGGGTCCATTTGATACCTACTATGCTACAACACTTAATCATTTAAGTTGCAGGACAACATTATCGAGCTAAAGGACTAGTTTAGAAAAGTGTAGATAACAGATAGAAGAACTAAAAAAAACTTAGTAAATTATAAGCTTCTGAACATGCTTAAAAGTAAGATATTTCTGAGTATGACCCATGCATTTCACATGTATTGATTCTTAAAAACTTTCAACATGAAGGATAGGGTATTTGAGCTAGAAGATGAAGAGCCTATTCAAAAGGGTTTAAAAGTCAAAAGTCCTTCAGAAAAGAGCTCAGGACTCGCAAAACTCCTCTAAAACTTCAAAAACAATCACCTTGGATGGAAAATGCTATAAAAGGCAAAGGAGCTAAATATTAAACAACTTACAGAAAACAAGTGTTGCGAAAAAAAATAAATAAGAACTTATGACATGGCCCAGGAGGAAGATAGACTCGTTCAAGGAGCATGTCAGAACTTCTCTTGAAAAGTTAGTAAATGCTAATGAATATTTTCTAATATCCAGCGAGACTTGGGATGATGGTTCATACATTATAAAATCTCAAAAGCCATTACCACCTATGAAGAGGAGTAACATAAAAATTATTCAAGCCAAGGGCTTGTGAATCATTAGAGATAATAGGTAATCCATTAACCAAATGAACTACAAGAGCAATTTTCTATGCAAATACTAAAAAATTGTATAAAATGAGCAAAAGAAAGCTTTCCCTTCATTCTTCAGTTTCAACAAGCTCATGGAATTAGAAATTTGCTCCATGATTAATTTAAACAAACTCGGTCCAAGCATAAACCAAAACAGATAATTTGGGGCATCAGTATATTTTCATATAACCACTCAATATAGAAGTTACATGCGTATTTCCAAAAGTTCGAGCAATAACAATGATGAAAGCTACAGCATTACAAAAGCAGAGCAAAATTAACAATGATAAGAAAACAAAGTCTGGAGGCAAAAGGAATGCCTTAATTAATATTATGATATAAACAAGTAAGGAAACTTAGATATAATACAACAATCCCTAAAGCATTGGTATTAGTCGGGCTTCCAGAATGTCTTCCTTTTCTAGCTTGATCTGCAGCATGTTCCTTCATGCTTCTCTTTTCTCATGAGAGCCACAACATTAGATGGCTAGATTTGCTGATATTTTTACACACAACTTATTCACTTGCTGACTAAACATTGCCAATCTTTTTTTCTTATATTTTGATATAACTATATATCACCAATCTTAATTCTTAACACTATCATCCGACAAATTCACAGGCAACCTTGACCAAGACACAGATTCCCTCGACCCAATCAACCTCCTACGAATCACTATGGACAAGCTCAACACAATGCAAACAGCAGCCACCAAAGTAAACAGCATACCTGTATTATTCCTCGTCGACCAGCTCTTCATAACTAAATCAGCACAAACCTCTCCATCAAGACTACTGCGAGAATTGTTCAACTTCATAACCTCAACCGCATTCAATATCCCATCGATGACATGCGGCATGCTGCTCTTCGAAGGACCTACACCAACACTCAAGGCCCCATCTCCTCCATCAACCACAAAGTCCGCATAGAACGGCGAAGCCAGCGAATTCGTAACGTATGAGAGATCCAAATCTTCATAAGCCAAATTTCCATTGACATAAACATTGAAGTAAAGCAAACCAACCGAAATGCTAGCAATATCACAGAAATGCAACCGAACCAAGTACTTATACCCTCCAACAACCGGAAACACCCAAGTCATATTAACGTTAGGAACAGAATCATTCTTACTCCTAATCAACCTAGCACTATTATACACATTATCAGGCCCAACCTCACGACTAGCCCCTCCAACATGGTAATTGATTCTCCCACCAAAGTAAAGCTTTTCCGACCCAACACTTGGTCTGAAAAACCCATCATCAGGAACCCAAGTTCTCCACAAGGAATCATTAAAAGGGGTAACTTTAACACCCCCAACAGTGACCCTGTAAACAACTTCAAGAGCCTGTTTGTTCAAACCCTCAAATTTCTCTAATTTCGATGAACTCAAATACTGTGCGGTGTCGGGGACAAGGTCCTTGGGCGCGGAAATCACCTCAATGGCGTTGACGAACGCCAATCTGGAGTCTTTGTTCGGAACAAACACGATTTCGAGCTTCTCCGCGTCGACCCAGATGAGATACTCGACGATGCTAGGGTTTGTGGCGTCGCTTAGCAAGCGAGTGAAGTTGCTGAGAGCGACGTGGGCGTTGAGCAAGACGTGAAATTGGGCGAGACCCAGATCGAGATTTGGGGTGGTGAAGGGGTGGAAGTGGAGGCGCACGATGTGGGTGCCTTTGTCGGAGACGGGGAAGGTGTATCTGGCGGGGCTTGTGAAAACCCTAGCGGTGTGGTAGATTGGGGGGGAATTGGGGAGGGGGTTGTTGTTTTGGAGCGAAAGGGCGTGGGGGGGCGGGGAGAAGGGGGAGCGGTGGTGGTGGTGGGCGGAGAGGTCACCGGAGAAGTGGCGGTGGTCGACGAGGGTGGAGGCGGCGGAGGAGCCGCAGTTGATGAGGTAATCGTCGGGGGGATAGAAGAGGTGGGAGAGGGTGGAGAAGGGGAGGAGGAGGAAGAGGAGGAGGAGAGAGAAGAGAGTAGAAGGCATAATTGTGAGAGATGAATGAATTGGTGGAACTTTGGTAGGGAAGATGATATAGAAGAAGAAGACTCAGTCGAAGTCGTTGAGATGAGTCAACGGGACCCACACGCTCTCACAACCTGGGCACTCACTGTCTTGACTCATTCCTTCATCATTTTTCTTTTTTTTTTTTTAAGAGTGGATTTTCTTTTTTCTTAACTTAAATGTAGGGATGTACTACTATTTCTTCTTGATAAATAGTTAAATTTGGCTTCCAAAGTGTTGAGTTAGATTTCAGTAATAATTTGATTAAAAAAATATAAATTTATTATTTAAATGTATAAAAAATTTATAAAATTATTTTGTTATTGAATTATAAAGTTTAAGAATTAATTTGATAATAAATCATTTTTTTTAAAAGAATAATTTGATATTAAATTAAAAAATTTATAAATCAATTTATTGTAACTATTAATAAGATTAACTTATCGTACATTGTACAGATTTAAAAATTAAATTTAAAATTTTCAAACATTAATTTTTGAACGTTTTACACTTTCACCCTTTAAGAAGGAATTCAAATTTTTACCCTTCGTCGTAACATTATTATTTATTTTTAATATATTTAAAGATTAAATTAAAAAATTTATTCTTTTGAAATCTAAAACTCCTTTGGATAAAAGTGGCGTCATTTATCTAACATTACTGACAATATTTATAAAAAAAATGTTACTGACAACATTATCTAATCATATTAAAATTGTTGACTTTTACATATACTTATTATTCTAAAAGTTTTTCTGAGAGAAATTATTATAAAATTTATAATTATATACATTCATTCATGATTCAACATTTAATTTTAACATATATATATATATATATATATATATATATATATATATATATATATACTGGTTATTTTTTTATAGAAAAAGTAAGCTAATCAATTGTAACTAGTTATCTTAAGATATATTCAAATTTCAGTGTTGCTTATTAGAGACTCTAAATTACCCTTCTATGCTTGTCATGTGCTACCTTCTTGCCAGTATTCTTCTGCGGAAATACTCTTAATTCCCACTAGACCTTCCATTCCCCCTATTACATGCCTCTACTCATTTCCACATAATCTATCACTTCTTTATTTCCTCCCATCTTCCATTTCTATAATTGTATTTGGTTATTTCTTCCCACCTTCCATTTCCTATTCTTTTTTCACAATCGCCGATCTGATCTTAGGAATCGATTGCATCTGAATTTGATTGATAATATAAAAGAGTAAATATTCAAAAAGTAAATATTCGCCCCATTTCTATAATTGTATTTTGTTATTTCCTCCCACCTTCCATTTCTATAATTGTATTTGGTTTTTATGAGTATTGTTATATGAGTCATTTTGATCATTATAATTTTAAAAAGTAAAAATTATAAGATCACTTGATGATGAAAGAAAAAAAATGAGAGAAAAAGAAATTGTGAATTCAAATTTATCTACTAACAAAAATTAACAAGTAACAATAAAAAAAGTCATACGGATGAAAGTACAAGTACGTGTTGGAAGGGTCCGACGAGAAAATAAAACAAAAGGTAAGGGTAGAGGAAGCACACAAGGTGGTCTTGTTAGAAAAAGAAAGTGATAAATAAACAAATAAGGTAGGAGGACGATGTTGATGGATGGAGAAATAAGAAGATGGAAAGGGTAGTGATATATGAATTAAAGATGAAGAGGCAATTAAAGATGTAATAATGACTAAGATATACATCAATGACTTAAATCACATAATTAGTGAACTCAACATTTGACATAATTAAGTTAGTCAACATGGTTCAAAACAGTAATTTATGTATAATAATGTCATGGAACATCTTATCAGTAAGAATTCTGTAATTGTCATGACTTGAAAGACATGTTTGTCGATGAGTCACAGAAGAATCTCAATAGAACAACAATATATATAGTTTACTTTTCAATAATGTAATGAGTGAAAATTACTTTTTATGTGTATAGAGATAACTAAGCCTTTATCCCGTCATTTGAGATAGAAGCAACTCATCAATGTTCTTGTTGTTGTGTACTCGGTATGCCCTTATGACCTAATTCACTTTTAAAAGAATAAAAACTCAAATAAAATAATATTTTTAAGGATCAAAACTAAGTTTTAAGATGTTTATAAGAACCAAAAACAGGCAATGTTGAATAATGACTTAAACTCATGTGAAGTATGTATATTTCTTTTCTAGGAGTGGAAGTTAGGATTGATAGCAATTTTCAAGTTCATTGCCCCAAGAAGAATCAAAAGTAACTTGCTGTTTTTTTTAGAAAGTAACTTTCTTTTAATACAAATTCTTAAAAAAAAAATCATTAGGTGTAAGTCAAAATTAATTGAACACGGCATTACAGGCTGTTAGTTTAAAAAATGCTAAAGCTATTTTACAAACTAATGGAAAGCTAATGACCCTTTAATTTTGGTCGTATAATCATAATCCACACACCGATATGTTATTATGATCAGTGGACTAATAATAGAAACTCACCATACAACACTCACACGCACAGCGGAAACTCAATGGAGAGAGAGACAAAACTAAAATTGTTTTTTACACTCTCACATTCATAACAGAAAAAGAGATTACTTCACAAACTAATAAACTTGATTTTTCACTCATATGATCTATCAACAACGTACAACCTGTGCCCTTTGTATAGGCATGTTACATACAATATAATATATTACAATTTGCTAAGTGTCACTTAAGTAAAGTATATATTCTAATTGCTAACCATACGTAACAGCATAATGCCAACGTAACACAGGATAATTTTACTAAAGGCCACGTAACATATAGTACACCTTGCAAGGAAACAGCCACGTAAAGATGTTGCCGTCAAATACATGGGGTTGCAGTAAGAAATTTTGTTTTGCTGCTTGATTTAGTTAACCGACATCATATTACTTTCAATATTAAAACTCACAAATAGTTTGTTCATGTATATTTTACGTAATATGTATTTAAAAAACTCATTTACCATATCATATCAGTATTCTTTCATCACATGCATCTTAAAAGTCCAATGTAATTAATTTATAGTATTTTACATAATCACAAGACCTCCCACCCAAAAAACACCAATTTACACTTGTAACACTTGTCTTTTTCATACTCTACACCTTTCGCTATGATATTCTCAAAATCATTAAAGAACAACAAATAAGAGTAAATAATAAAGAACATGAGAATTATCAGCAGAAAGTTGGGCTACTCCCCATGCCTCTATTTATGAGCAAATTCGTCTTTCCTGCATTCTCCCACGTCAATCACCATAGTTCCTTCTTCCTTTGACGGTTCAACCCTACAACAATTTCTTCTGGGAGACTGCTCAAAACAATAACATAAACCGAAACCCATTTTAAGTAAGCAAATATTAGTTTCACTCATCAATATAAAATCAAAATAATACATTAAAGACAAAATGTGCTTCAAGCTTTTTGATTTTCTGTCAAAATTGATCATAATCCAAATAATTTAAAAACTATAATTTTGAAAATCATATTTTTTTATTTAATAAATTTTAGATCGGAATTTCCTCCGGCTAGATAAGAATTCTCGTATTCACACATTCTATTAATTGTAATCGTTAGATGATGATTAGATGACTCATATTTTATCTTGACAAATCTAACCTAAAATATACATTTGAAATGTGAACTGTAATATTCATCTAACGATTACAATTCATGGATGCGTGAATGCAAGAAACTCATTTCATAAATTACGTCACTTAGTATAACAAGTTTCATAAAGAAAAACAAAATTCATTTTAATTATAAAAAATACGAAAACCAAACTCTTTTTATTAAAAAATATAGAGATTAATACCATTTTTTTATAAAAAAAGTAAGAGACCTAAAACAAACTTTTAGCTGGGCATTAAACAATTCAAACAGTACTAAAGAGATGGACCCAAGATTTTAGGAAAATAGAGAACCTACCTTGTCCCACAAGTGCGGGTCGGGTTTCTTAAGGACCTTCATTACTTGGATTTGGGTCGGATCGGGCATTTTCCAATTACACTCCGGGTGGAGCTGGACCCGAATATACTCACTCACAGTTTCATCACCAACGCCATCAAAGGTTGCATTGGACAAGTAAAAAAAAAAAGGTTTATGGCAAGTATTCCGGCTGAAAGGGCGCGTGTTGAACGGAAAACTGGTATAATCTACCCGGCGATACCAATTAAGAAAGGTTCTGGCCGGTATCTCCATGTCCCGGGCCAGGAAAATGCCCCGGAAAATTTGAACCGCATAGCCCCACGATACGGATATGGTCCATTGCCGGGCTCTGTCGTAGCAAATGGACTGTTGCATGAGCCCATACGAGTCGAGTTTCATGGGCCCAATGAGCCTCTGTAGGGCCTCAGCCACGTTTGGAAATATGAGCTCAACCACGTCCAAGTGATGAAGTGATGCATGGAAACTAGGGGTGTAATGGAATGTGCTGCTAGGAGTCCAAAGACGTTGCCGTATACATCAAACTGAAAACAAAATAATAAAAAAAATATATAGTGATTTTGTACAAGTATATGTAGCAACTTCTAAAAAAAAATAAAAATTATAAGTATATGTAGCAGAATTGTAAAAACTAAATGCATAGAGTATGAGAGGAATAAACTGAAATGCATAATTATTTGTAGTTGAATGAATAATTACCTATCTTGGCTTCAAATATGTTACTTGCTTCTTTTCATTATAATAGTCGGATAAAAAATTATATTCCAATATAATTATTATTATTATTATTTATATCCTTTATATATTAATGATAAATTATTAAATCTATAAATAAATTAATGATAATATAAGGTTAGTTTTATAAATTATTATTCTCTTTTATTTGTTTATTTTTGTTTGGTGTGTATAAAATAATCAAAGATAATTATTATTTTGGGACGAAAGGAGTATAATTTATAGAAATCTAAATGATACTTCAAACATGTGAATATAGGAATATGGTTGCTCGTCGGGTTGTGTTAGATTTAACTAAATCTGTTGTCTAATTCGATTGAAATTTGATGGGTTAGATTAGGGTGAGTTTGTGTAATTTTTCTTAAAGACTCAATTCAATTCAATTCAATCCAATCCAATTCGATCATCAAATGAGTTAGATTGAATTGAATTAGTGAAATCTGAATATTTGGAAAAAAAATTATTTTGTAAAAATATATTTTTATTACAATAGTTTTACTTTATAAGTTTTTGGGGTGTGAGTATTAGAGTAACATTTTCCTAAACAAGTATATATGAATAGAATGCCAAAATAATGTGACAGATGTCGCAGCTTAGATGCATGCCAACTGACATCTAACAAGTAACAACGTTAGTGACCAACAAGAATCGATCATAGAGGTTTTATATTATGTGAGTATGTGAGAGGTGATATAATTTTCTTTATAAAAATATATATCGTGTCATGAGTTATGCTAGGACACCTCCACAGAGCATAGGTAGGCCACGTGCATTACGCGTGGAGGCTGCGCACGCATTAGAGGTTCTTAAAAGCTTATGTTAAATGCAAAAATAATTTTCGAAAATAAATAAGAAAAGAAAAAGCTGGAGAAAGCAACAACTTTCATAATTGCTTTTTTGGATCGTGGGAGGGGTGGGTTTGGTTTGGTTTGATAGAGAAAGTCAAGAGGGATTGGGTAGCTGGAGCATTTCCAAGGCATATTAAAGAAGAACAAGAAATTTCCTAAAAGACAGAGATTTTTGCCTCAAATATGAAAGCAAAAAATATTGTATTTAGTGTGTGCCACCTATGTAAAACCACGTCTAAATATGCCCATTAAATTAATGAAAATGAACCATGTGAATCACACCCATCACCAACTTTCTCATCTGTCTTCTTTTGGGTGCACCTCCATCTCAATCATATACTGTTGACCAAATTCAAGCAGCAGAAGACCTACTTAATTAATGCTAAAAGAAAACACTAAATATATTTCTTTTATAAATATAACTACACTAAATGCTTGATTGGATTTAAGTATATTAAAAAAGCTAAAAGAATAGTTTTCTAAGATAAATAAACTGAGCAATTTCTCAGGAATCCAACAGAATAAGTGACACACAAAAATTTGTGATTTTCAATGAATTTTCAACCAATAACAGAAAAATGTGTTTAAAAGAGTGCACTAGAGATTTTGTTGTTAGCATTTGCCTTTAGCATACATATGACCGGATGACAGTGTAAACAAGTTTTGAGGAGAGCTACTGCTAGCAAGTAGCTACATACTCTCTACTGTTTGTTAAAATTTACTGGATATTACAAAATAATGTGTGGAGCTTATTGAATAAGTGAAACTCACTAAATTTTGTGATTTTCAATAAATCTCAGTCAATAAAGAATAAAGAAGAATGTGTTCAAAAAAGAATATGTTGGAGAGTGTGTGCTAGCATTTCTAAAAGCTCAGTATATTTAAATTATTTTTTTGTAAATTTATTTTAGAATAAATAATATATGCACTATGTGGTGATGATGTATTAGAATGCCATCCGAATATCCGATTACAAACTGCCATACGTTGTAAATTTGCTGACTATGCAATGATGATGTAAATTCTCTTTCTTTGGGTGTTTTTAGCTGAACAGGAAGTTGAGCAAGAAAAGCAAGTATCACTTGTCTGATGGAGAGGAGAATGACTTTGAGGGAATTGATTCTCTTGGAAGAGATGATTTTGAGGATGAGATGCTTCCTGATGATATTGATGCTGAGACTGATGGTATGTCAATGTTGTGTGATAGTTAGATGACTTTTTTGTATTGTACTTTGTTTTGTGACTGCAGAATTGATGGCTTATTTGTCAACATTCTGCTTCAATTGTAATGAATGGCTTATTATGCTGCTTGTTATTTTTGTATCTTGGGTTTATGTTTAGTGCTGGATTTTGCAGAGAAATTAGATTTGGTTCAACGGAGCATGCAGATTCCGGGGGAAACTAGTGCGGATGATGGGGAGGAAAATGTAAGGCCTGTTATGCTATACATGTTGGTACCGTTATTTTTGTTTCCTATTATAATCTTAATATGCGTACATGATGTTACGTATCATGTATGGGTTGTGTAATCTGCGAGTGATTCATGTGGTGATTATCTAAAATGTTAATATCCTATTTTTGATAAACTTTTACAATTGTTACTGGATTTTGAAATACTTTGAAGTTGGTTCTTAACTGTGAGTTTGTGACTTCTTCTGCAGAGACATAAAAGCAAGAAGGAAGTGATGGAGGAAATTATCTCAAAAAGCAAGTTTTACAAGGTGTGGGATATTTCTTTAATCAAGGCTATGGTAGTTATTTGTTCTCTATATTTGCTCACTTTTTTTTTCACTCCAATATTTTCCAGGCTCAAAAGGCAAAGGATAAAGAAGAAAATGAAAACTTGGTGGAAGAATTGGATAAGGATTTCACTTCCTTGGTTCAGTCTGAAGCCTTGTTATCTTTGACTGAACCCAACAAGATGAATGCTTTGAAGGCTCTGGTGAACAAAAGTATTTCAAATGATCAAAGTAATAAGGACCAGATGTCTGCTACTCGGACAATGGATAATTCTGTGCAGGTACTATTTATCCATGCGGGTTCTTCTTGGCCTGATAACTTCATCTTATTATAAGAACATCCTATATCTAACTTTCAATTTTTGGCAGGAAAAACCTGATGATTATGACAAACTTGTCAAACAAATGGGGTTGGAAATGCGTGCTCGCCCTTCAGATAGGACAAAGACACCAGAGGAGATTGCTCAGGAGGAAAAAGAACGTCTAGAGCAATTGGAGGTATGGTTACGTGACTTTTAACCATAAGCTTGTTATTATACAATTAATAAATAAATTATTACCCTTACATATAAAGAAGCATTTTCCTGCAATTTTGAGCATTAGTTGTGCTATGTTCTTAGCTGTATAGCTGAGCTACATTTTAAGATGGTTTAGACTGTTGTTATGGCTGAACTGGAGGGATGGGAATGAACTCAGGACTGGTAAACTAAATTCATGATTGATTGTTGTATTTTAGTAAGGTTGCTGCCTTGTAAGCCAGTGGTTGTGGGTTCTAATCATGGACTATCTGCATGAGGTAAAGTTGTATACATCTTTATTTTTAGAGTCAACTAATAAATCCTTTTATCCATAATAATTAAGGAAGAGCGGCAGAAGAGGATGGTTGCTGCTGAAGATTCAAGTGATGAAGACAATGAAGATTCAGAAAAGCCATTTGAACAGAAACCAAGATCTATATCTGGTGATGATCTTGGTGATTCCTTTTCTGTTAATGAACAAATTATGACCAAGAAGGGTTGGGTTGATGAGATTCTTGAAAGAAGAGATGAGGAAGATTCTTCTAGTGAAGATGATGATGGTGAAGATCCTGACAATTTGGGAAGCTCTGAAGATGCTGATGAAGGATCAGATGAAGATCTTGATGAACACGAGAAGGATCTTTCTTTAAAAGATTGGGAACAAAGTGATGATGATGATATTGGTGCAGATTTAGAAGATGAAGATGATAGTGATGAGAATATAGAAACAGCTGCAGAAGACCTTGATGAGGTAAAAGGATCGGATGCTGCAGTTCATATAAAAAAGCAAAAAGAAATGCTTCTGTTGAAAGTGTAAAAAAAGATAAGGATTCTTCAGATGCCAAGATAGATGTTGTATGAAAACAGTCAAAAGAGTTGGACATTCCTTATATAATTCAAGCTCCGAAGACCTTTGAAGAATTATGTTCACTGGTGGATAAACATTCAAATGACAACGTTATTTTGATCATCAATCGGATTCGGAAAAGTAATCCAATCACACTCGCAGCAGAAAATCGAAAGAAAATGCAAGTATGAAACCTGTTCCTTTCTATGTACTTTTTGCTAAGACTCAGATCTTCTCTTCATGCTTCTTGTATATATGTGTACTGAACCCATGATTGCTTTATTAGCAAAAGTGTTATCTCTGACATTTTCAACTTGAATATAGTGTTTTTGGTATTAACTTTGATGTTGTAATTGTAGTGACAATTAATGAAAATCTAAATGAATATCAATTACTAGGTAAATATTGGTTCTTGCTGGTTTCATACTTCATTATTTGAATGAAACCTATGCTTATATGTATTTTAAAATATTATTTGACTCCCACCGGTGTTGTAGTTACTGCCTAGAAGGGACAGACTACTAGTTATTGAAAACATTCGTTAGGTCAAACTGTTATAACTTTCAATTGTTCATTCGTTTAAATTTAAATTTAAAGATTTTGCTATTGAAAGCCATTCACAAAGATGTACACTCTGTTTTTATTCCCCTTGGTAACATCCCGTTATTGAATATTGAGTAGTTCAACATGAAGGTCCAGTTTTGAAATTCCTTCCATGGGGATGAGATGGATAGGTGATATGCATAGCCAATTCTATTTTTGAAATTTGTTTATGGTAAGGAGCCTAGGATTAAATCTGTATCAATTAAGACTTAATAGAAGTTGAGAGAAGAATTGGCTTAGTGATATGGTACAAGCCAACAAAGGGTTAGTCTGCTGGTTAACAATCAGTAAAATTGAAGTGGCTGTAATGAAGAACATCTGAGCAATTCCCTTTCTATAGGATTGAAACCTAATTTAAAACAAATCCTAACCTTTTGAATTTTTCTTATCCTAGTTTTCTTTATTAACTTGGATAAAAAGAAAGAGGAAGGTTGAAATAAAATATCAAATAAGAATGTTACAATAGAATGGATTGTAAGTACAAAAATTACACAATAAAGTACAATGGCATGATCACTGAACTGTAACTCAATCCTCTTCCCCTCCTCTCTTTTTGCCATAAAGTGTTCCTGCACCAAAGATAGTTAATAAAGGTAATTTATGTTGGCATTGATGTTTATATAGCATGGTTTAGTTTGTACATGTATTATGCATCGAATGTAAGAGAATATGTAAAGCATATGCCTGATGGTTCTTCACTTCTAGTTCTTTTTTAGTCTAGTCCAGATCACACTAGCACTATTTTTGGATGTAACATTTGACACACTATTACATTGTATTCCTAAATAGTTTATCAGGATATTGTGGTTTGTGATTATTATATGGCTAACCATATGGGAGGCATTTATATCTCTTCTCTTTTCAGGTATTCTATGGAGTATTGTTGCAATATTTTGCTGTTTTGGCAAATAAGGAACCACTTAATGTTGAGTTACTCAATATGCTGGTGAAACCGTTGATAGAGATGAGTAAGGAAATCCCATACTTTGCTGCAATATGTGCTCGTCGCAGAATAGAAGCTACCAGAAAACAATTCATTGAAAGTATCAAACAATCAGGTTGAAAAGAAATGTTGTCGAATATCTGCATTCTCTATGTTAACTATTGTGGAGAACTATGAATTTTTAGATGTTTTGGTAACACCCTATCTTTAATCATTTTGTTGTCACAGAAAGTAGCAGTTGGTCTTCTTCAAAAACGTTGTGCCTCTTGCGTTTGTGGTCCATGATATTTCCATGCTCTGACTTTAGGCATCCAGTTATGACTCCTGTGATATTGTTGATGTGTGAATATCTGATGCGTTGCCCAATAGTATCTGGTCGTGATATTGCCATTGGCTCTTTCTTATGCTCTATGCTTCTCTCAGTAAGTATATCCTGAGTCTAGATTCTTTAATGAGTTTGTTCTGTCTAACTTGTACGCTTTTCATATGGTATCATCCATGATGAATTCTGAAGGAGACTATATTTGAATTCTATCATGGAATGGTGGCAACTTACCTAGTCTTTATGAAAAAACCCTTTAGTGGTATCTGTTTCCAGAAATGAGTTTTGCTTTTGGATTATTTACTAGCTAAGATATTTACTGTATTACTGAACTTCAATTTTCCTTCTTTTTCACTTATTACATTTGCTGCTTGCTCATGTATCCAATATATAAAATACCGGTATTTAGACAGTCTCGAAAATTCTGTCCTGAAGCAATAATATTTCTTCGAACTTCGCTGTTGGCAGCTACTGAAAGTAAACATGTTTCAGATGAAGATTCCCAGGTATGACTGCTTCATTGGTCCTCTGTATTTTTAATCATATTATGTGGTGGGTGAATGTGTGCTTGTATGTCTTTATGTTTTTATTTATGTACGGGGGCTACTGACATCATCATATGTGTAATGTTATTAGCATCTTCCACTCTTCTTTGAATGAGAAAACAATTTTAGATATTTTAGTTCTTTGGTAGAAAACCACCGTCCTCAAAAGTATTGCTAATATTATTGTCTACTCTTTCCATTTAGACTGTACCCTCCTTTGCTTGTAAACAATTTCTTTGGTACTGCAAAATCCACATGAGAAAACAAGTGCATTCAAGCAGTTGCTGTACATTTTCTTGAACTTTTCTACTGATGCCCTATACCATAACATTTTATCTTTTTCCAGTCTACAATCCTAAGGCTAAAT
Organism: Glycine soja; assembly: GCF_004193775.1. Taxonomy (NCBI): domain Eukaryota; kingdom Viridiplantae; phylum Streptophyta; class Magnoliopsida; order Fabales; family Fabaceae; genus Glycine; species Glycine soja. The sequence goes on along the minus strand of NC_041019.1, from coordinate 51,938,922 downwards.
TATGTGACTGTATTACTCTTGACCATAAATAATAAATATGGAAAAGGGTCATTTTTCTTTTTCTTTTATTAGTTCAATACTATACTTTTAACATAATAAATAGATAGTAGAAGAACATTTAATGGAGGATTGTTATGATATGCTAGCACTTGAGTTAATCCATAACCTAGTTAGACCCTGCATTTGGGGTACAATATTGAGAATGTGGTGCTGTACTTCATGGTTGTATTACAGTTTCATGTTTGAACACTGAAATGGCTATATTGTTTTATGCCAGTTATATCATCTTATGGAACTGAAAGCTATCAAACCTCTCCTATGCATTCAGGAGACAGTGAATGAGATTAGTCCTCTGAATTTCTTCAAAATAATAGACATGCCAGAAGACTCTTCTTTCTTGACTTCTGTTAGTTTCAGGTAACCAATAATTTGTTACAACCATATATCTAAAAAGAAAAAGGGCTACCTCCATGTGGTTCTTATGTTGACTCTATTGGTTTTGAATGGGGTCTTTATGTTTTTTAAACAGAAAAAAATGTTAGGGAGGGGTGCAGGGATATGTGTACTTGAGTTGCAATATCATAACCTGGTCGTTTAGATTTTGTGTTATAGCTGTAGGCTTGTTAATTAATACTGATGCTCCTAATATTGAAGACTTCTATATATGTTCAGATCTTGATTGTTGATTCCTTTTTGAAGGTTTATGGTTTTCATTTATCTTGGCTAATTATGATTGTTTGATCACAGGGCTAGTGTATTAGTTGCAGTTGTTGAAACTTTACAAGGATATGTCAACGTCTATGAAGGTTTAAGTTCATTTCCTGAAATGTTCCTACCAATTTTTAAATTATTAAATGAGATAGCAGAACAAAAAAATATGCCAAATGCATTACGAGATAAAATTAAAGATGTGGCTGAGCTCATTAAGTTGAAAGTGGATGAGCATCACACTTTGAGGCGACCACTTCAAATGCGGAAACAAAAGCCTGTACCAATCAAATTACTGAATCCCAAGTTTGAGGAGAAGTAAGTCTCTCCGTTTCCCTTGCTTACATTTGATAATATGTTTCCTTAGACACGCGAATCAGAAAAAGAATTCAAATTAAGCACTTAATATGTTATATTTGTTCTGCAGCTATGTCAAGGGTAGAGACTATGATCCTGATCGTGAACAAGCTGAACTGAGAAAATTGAAGAAACAGTTGAAGTGTGAAGCTAAAGGGGCTGCACGAGAATTGCGTAAAGACAACTACTTCTTGCTGGAGGTGAAGGAAAAAGAGAGGTCTTTACAGGAAAAAGATAGAGCAGAGAAGTATGGAAGAGCTAAAGCTTTCCTTCAAGAGCAAGAACATGCCTTTAAATCAGGACAATTAGGAAAAGGGAGAAAAAGGAGGAGATAAAAACTTGTGTATTTTTACCCTTGCACAGCCTAGCCTAAAGAGTGGATAAATCAAGAACATGCTTGGAATATTTATGGTGGTTCACTATAACCTAGGCCTTCCTTTCCTCACTCACTATTAAAAGTTGAAGCAAATGGTGGTGTGATATGGTATAAAGATATCTATTTTGACTATGTCCTTGCCTTCCCAACTTAATCTTCTGGGAAGGAAAGGAATGCGTTGCTCTTGTATTCACGTATGAGGATTGGGAGAATTGTAAGGGTTTGCAACTTCATCTAAGTTCTCTCTCTGTAAACATTCATAGCCACCTTTGTTGAACCAAGATAAAATTTTGCATATGAATTTTCAATCTAATTTGTACTCAATTTCCCTTCGACAATGATATGAATTCAAATTCCACCCATGATCTAAGGATTTTGTTAGTAAGCAATTTGTAATGACCTCAACAAGCACTGAGTTTTGAGGCATATATAACTCCAAACTTTTACTAACTTCATCATGCTAAATTCTTAGCATCTAACTAATCTAAACTCTAAACTCTTGAATATAAACAAATAATAAGAAAAAGTCAACAACTTTTGTTGAAATTATTTTGATTTTATTTGAAGTTTTTGATTAATTCTACCTCATAGACATGCATATGTTTATCCCATAGTTATAAAAATTGGACCTACATTTTCGATTGGATCCGAATTTGATATCTACAGCGATTTAATTAAGGTAAAGGATTAAAATTAAATTGACTTAGTCGGACTTGGTCAAACCCGATAATGTAGACGAATTTGGTCCGACTTGACTGGTTGAATTTTTATTTTTTTCAGTTTTTATACTATATTCAAGTGTTAATAACTAATTATTGAATGACATATATGTTCTATATTTTTTTATCTTAATAAAAATATATAATAATTAATTATTATTGTATTCATCATGATATAATTTCATATTTATATGTTTTATATATCTTTAACATATTTGTTTATGATCATTTAATAATTTTTGTAGTTAATTCTAAAAAATAAAAATTTCTTTAATAATTTAATGATAATAATACCAATTGATTATTATGTTATATATATATATATATATATATATATATATATATATATATATATATATATATATATATATATATATAGGGTCAACAAGTGATCCAATAGTAAAATCCATTCATCCAATGTCTCAGAACATATAAATGATCAAATCTGTTTTGATAACACTACTTTATCCGAGGATTCTTATATGGGGTTGCTGGAATTTATTTTCTTAAACCGAACTACACGTCAATCTCATCAAATAACATGGACTGTTGCATTCATATAAACTACACTTCAATCTCATCCATGTAGTGCAACACAAATAACAGAATCTTTGTAACCATTTGTTCAAACCATATCTACCGAAATCACGTCAAACATGCACCATATACACAAACACAGACAAGCTTTAATATAATAAAACAGCACGACGTTCATTTTTTCATGAGTTTCACCAGAAGCAACTGAAAGGTGCTTCTAGTTTGACGTGGATTTACACGTTTGAGATTTCAAACCAAAATCGTATGAGGTTGATTATTGCGCCAGTTACGTTGGTCTCTGCGCAAGTTACGGAAGTAGTTCTTAGGGCTACGTTCAAAATCATCTCTATAAATGCGAATATTCCTCCCTGGAGCCTTCATTGTCTTCCCTCTTTCACAACAACAACAGAAAATCTTCCTTATCACGTTCCAAAGACCCAATACAAAAATAGAAATCACGTTCCATAGCAACAAAACAACACCAGAAATCAGCTTCCAAAGCAACCAAACAACACCAAAAACCACCTTCCAAAGCAACCAGACAACAGGAATAGCTGCCAGTGCTACAACAACAGCAATAGCAACATACAACAACCATTCTCCACCCAATGAAATTTCATCACAAGCGTCAGTCTTAACGTTAAATTGATGCCCAGTGAATTTTTCAAGTATTTGATTAATCTTTGTCGCTAAGCAACTTATCAGGGACATGAGCCTGAAACATGGAATTCAAGTTGGTTTGAGTGAATCATATAAAATTGGATTAATGGATTAACCCACCATATATTATTGACATAGTACTATGTTTTGTTCTATGTTTTTGTTTGCGCCTAAAGATATTTTCAACCTAATGTCGGAGACTAATTGTACACATGATCAAGAATTGACCCTTGACAACATGCTTAAAAAACTCAGCTATTTGCTAGTACTAGCTGTACTGAACCTTGTTGGTATTACTGAATGTTTTGTTCAAATATCTCAAATAGGGTCCTCATTTGACCTGTATCATTGCACTATTTTAGCACAACAACATCAGCAAACAACAAAGAAAGAAGAAAAATATCTTTATGTAGGTTAGATTTTATTTTAAAATTCATTGGCATTAAGTGAAGTTGTCCAACAAATACTTCCTCAGGCACAACACTTGTTGGACTTGATGCTTGAACAACAAATGGTGGGTGATCACAGCGATTGGAAAATATCCAAATCTCACATCGATTAAAAATAAAACCAAATTAAAATATATAAATGAGAAACAACCCTCACCCCTTAACTTTATATATTATAATTATGCATAATAGTGATTGTCTATATAAATATATATATATATATATATATATATATATATATATATATATATATATATAAAATTTCCCATTCAAATGTTACTTAAAAGCACAACACACATAGACTATGTTTGACACAAAAATATATTAATTAGTTTTTAACTTATTTTACTTGTTGAAAAACTTGTTTGACTATTCGATAAATGTAACTTCTAGTAACTTCTCATTTTTTAAACACTATTGGAAATAATATTTTTTAAAATGTTAGCTTTTAATTTTTTATATTTTCTTCGATTTTTATCTTGAATATATTTATTCAATTTCATAGTTATTCTTTTTAAATAAATCATAATTTTTTTATTTTTCTATCATTTTACACTTATATGTTACTTCAATACCTAATTTTATTGAACACTTATAATTTAATAAATTAAAATTTTAGCTTTTAACTTTCGGTTAATTTTTTAACTTTTTACTAACTTTTCAGTAGTTTTCAGCTAGTCTTTCAAGTAATTTTGTTGCACATAGTCATAGTGGCAACCGCGTAAATTTAAAAATAGAATTTATTAAGAATGTATGATTATAAAAGTTTTACACTAGTTAGTCAGATAGAATTTATTTTTAGTATGACTTTTAATGATTTTTATTTTGGATAAACTTCTTCATATATACTTATAAGAAAAAAATATTTATTCATAAACTAAAGTTAATTTATGCATAAGTTAAAATCATCTTTTGGAGAAGCTAAACTCATTTAATTTCTCTAAAAAATAATTTTAACTTCCGCATAAGTTAATTTTAATTTATGAAAAAAACTAGTTTTGTTTTCTTATTTCATTTTCCTATATGTATTTATGAAAAAACTTCTTTAAACTTGATCATAAAAAAATCAACAAACTTATAATTATTACTAATATAATAGTTTGTAATTAAAGGATAATATAAAAAACTTTTATATGGTTAGACATAATGTATGAATTATTTATTCATTTTTTACTCAAGCAATAAGTATTTTGTTAATTTTTATAATAATTACCTTAATTAAATACAATTATATAAATATTTTACTCTCACTCATCTATAAGTTTGTTACTTTTTAAATAAATGGATGATATTTACTATGATATTTGATTGATTCAAAGTATCAAAAACTTCCATGACAAATTAACTCGAGCTACAAGAAAATGATTTAAAAAAAACATTTACTCAAATCAACGAGAAGGGCATAAACTTACCAGTTGATGACAGGATCCATGCAATGCTGAAGACTGTGAAGAAAGTTTAAAACCCTGAAGAAGAAGAAGCTCTCAATAGTGTTAGTGTTAAGTTTTTTTTGGTAGTCAAGTGTTAGTGTTATGTTTTTTTTTATATAAAGATTTTACTCTCACTCATCTACTTGGTATGATAAGTTTTTTACTTTTTAAATAAATGAATGATATTTACTATGATATTTGATTGATTCAAAGTATCAAAAACTTCCATGACAAATTAACTCGAGCTACAAGAAAATGATTTAAAAAAAACATTTACTCAAATCAATGAGAAGGGCATAAACTTACCAGTTGATGACAGGATCCATGCAATGCTGAAGACTGTGAAGAAAGTTTGAAACCCTGAAGAAGAAGAAGCTCTCAATAGTACTGTTAGTGTTAAGTTTTTTTTTTTTTTTGGTAGGCAAGTGTTAGTGTTAAGGAAAGAGACCCCTGAAGAAATATTATTTTTTAGACTTTCATAAGTTAGAAAAACTTTTTCTTAAGTATATTTTTAATAGAAAATTTGAAAGGATCTAATCTGAGCAAGGTTAAAAACATTCTTGAAATTAGTAAAACTATTTTGATCAAATGTGTATTAGCAAGAATTAACCTTCTATTTATATAATTCTTTCTGAAAGAAAGAAAAAACGATATGCTTATGCCATTTTCAAAATATTCAAGATTTACGAAATAATATATATATATATATATATATATATATATATATATATATATATATATATATATATATTTGCAGAATTTACATAATAAAAAATATCTTTAAAATCATGGAACAAGTAAATACTTATAATGAATATGTTTAAAATGATACTTGCGATGGATTTGGATTGTGATTCAAAGTATAAAAATCTTCACGCGGCATTAAAAATTACCTCGCGGAACAAGAATATAATTATTTAAAAAATATTTTTTGAAATCAAGGACAAGGACATAATCTTACCAATTGATGACAGGATCCATGGTAGGTTGGAACTCCAACTCTAACAGCGGAGACGCATCGAGAAGAAACCGTGAACCCCTGAAGAATTGAGAAGATCTCCATAGTGTGTTAAGTAAAGTAAACTCCTAAAGAAATATTATAATGACCCAAAAAATACTTTCATTTTATATCATACGAGATGTATTTTGGATCATTATATTATTGATGTAAAATATTTACCACAATTTGAGATTTTACCTAACAGATTTAAACTTAATTTCACTCTAATTAATAATATACGTTGATGTATGATAAATTAGTTGCTTTTATAATCAATATCATAAAAGTAATGTTCTGGATGATCTTTTATTAATTCAAAGTATAGAAATCTTTATAATGCATCGAAAATTAACTGGAGCAACAACAAAATTAATAATTTAAGAATAAATCATTAACTGGAAAAATCAACGAGGAAGGCGTAGTAATGTTACCTATGGCTGACACGATCCATGGTGAAGAATTGAAGGAGAAGAAAAATGGTGAGTCCCTGAAGAAGAAGAAGAATATCTCGATAATGTTGAAAGTAAAGGCTCAATTTCTTTGTTTAATTTATTGGCAAGTGCATCAGAAAGAGAAACAAAGGACTGTTTGAGTTTAATTTATTGGCAAGTGCATCAGAAAGAGAAACAAAGGATTGGTTGAGATAAGACTGAAGTTTTGTTAGTAACATCGTGGAAGGTGGAAACTAGTCAAATGAACACTGTACTACTAGTCAAATTAAGTAAAGATGGTTAAATTATTCCTTTGTTTTTTATTATTTAAATTACTTAATCAGGTCTTTTTATTTTAAAAATGTTTAACTTAATCTTTTAATTTTAAGAAAATGTCCAATTTTATCATTGCATTCAATTCAAGGGATAGAACACAAGTCATTAATGTTAAGGTTGAATCATTTGATTTGATGAATATTCGAGTTTGATCTTTGATAAAAATAATTTTTAATCATATTTTATTTAGTCCAAACCGAACTCTAAATTAATCAGGATTCATTTGTTCTCATGAATTGAAGGATTAAGAAAAAAAATTCATTCAAATTGATACTAACGTTAATAAAATTGAACATAAGCACATTAATTTTTTTTCCAATTTTGTCACTAAATATAAAATAATCTTTTAACTAATTCATACTCTTTTAAAAAATTGGTTAATAAGTTAAGATAACATTGAATTTGTTAATTTGTATTATTTTTCCACTTAATTAATTAATCTATGATAATCTTTTTATTCAATCTTTGTAAGAGAGAAAATGCATTTATATTTTAATACATGACATTTATTATAAAGTAATTAAGAGCGTGTTTGGATGAGGAAATTTAAAATTCTAAAAAATTTTAAATTCTGAGAATTTTAAATACTTCAATTTAAATTTTTTCATTTCTAAAATTTTGTGTTTGGATAAAAAATTAAATTTTTTCATTTTTAAAATTTTGTGTTTGGATAAAAAATTAAATTTCTTCATTTTCAAAATTTTGTGTTTGGATAAGGAAATTGAATTTCTTCATTTTTAAATTTTCTTATTTTGATAAAATAATCAAATGCATTCTCTTTTAAAATTTTATATTTTAATAAAACAATTTTTTAATAAAATAATTATTTTTTTCATTAATAAATTCTATGTACTATTTGTCGAGTGTGATATTTCAATAAATATGTATTATTTTAATCTATTTCAATTAAAAATATATAATTTAACTATTTAAATTATTATTTCATTTACGACACACTACACCACTCACAACATAAACAATATTTAGTACCATTTCACCATAGAATGTCATTTAGAAGTCTATAGATAAAACTTGTTTTTTTGCCGAAGTCATTGGTCAGTAATGCAATTACATAAAAAAAACTTGAACTAAAATAAAATCTAGTCACAAAATAAGTCCAACTTTCAAAATAATTCTAAATTTTCTAATTGCATTTGCTTCAACACAGGAATTCCTTCACATATTTTCTGCAAAAGAAAACATAATGTTAAGTGTCACTAAACAAATCATATTTGTTAAAACATAATTTGTTATATAAAATGAAAGATATAAATGTAAAACATAATCATACAACATCAACATACTTGTCATGATATCAAACGTACCTGTAATTTGACATCAAGGCATAAAAGATAAGATGCAATCCTCTTTCTCATCCAATGGAAGAACTTTTATAATCCCAAACTTAATGGGATTTTCTGTCAACCAATCAATTGCTCTATGTCTAAGTGCACCATTAAAATTAGGTATATTATCTAGCTCACTCACCACTTCTTGAGCTTCTTTTATCTTCATTTTTTTTTGTTCTCCGTCTTCTTAGTCACTTCAACAAATTCTTTCAATGACTCGACTATTTCTTTCATTGAGGAAATCATCCCTTCTTTCTCTCCACTCTTACTTGGGCGAATGTTTTTTCTCGTGGGCAGAACTTGATCCCTCTAAGTCAAAACTCACACTATGAATTGCTTCCTCTTCATTTGTTTCTTTGCTCATGATATCATTTGCATCTAATGTATTTTCTACTTCGAGTCCAGTAGCTCTATCCTTTGCACATAGGTCAACAATATCATCCCAATTAGGAATGACTTTGAATCGATTGAGGAAACTATGCCTTTCTAATTCCAAATTTCGGGCAGGTTCCTTAACAAAGTACTTGTCATGATACCAAGTCAGTGCACCCAAAAACATAGTGACAACACTAACAATAATGAAAAATACTTGTTCAAGTTCTTCTTCCTCCTCTTCATCTCTTCTACGTTTTCTTGAAGCAACCGAAGCATCAACTATACTACTTTCCATTTCTTGACTATCCACACTATATAACTAAAAGAAAAGTAATATAATAACAAAGGATGTTATTAACTTTAATAAGCTATTCACAAAAGTTCTATAAGAAAGAAAAAAAAGAAAATAACAAATAGTATATATAATGCATAAAATTATGAGTAAAGTTTTCTTTCCCTTACCTATGAGGCACAACAGAATTTGTATTGAAATCCTAGTGCAATAACAAGTTTATTATACATTAAAAAATCCTAGTGCTGACAAGTTTATTATGCATTAACTTTTTTTTTATACTTCTTTTAGTTAATCAAGAATTCTTAGGTAACTAATCATAATTTTGTTTCGAAAATGAATGAGATAAAGCCCAAAAGAAGCATGATCATAGCCAAATAAAAAATAATCTAGTCTTGCAATAAGTGCTTTAGCCAAGTGTATGGACCAGCAGTTGAATTGCTTGTGGGAGATTCCTATTTTTTTTAAGCTTCATCGGTGCTAAATCCACACAGAGATAGACAAGATGGGGCACAAAGAAAAATCAAAGGACCTAAAAGAAAAGAGATTGCAACAAATTTCTCTTTTGAGAACCATTCCTTATTCTGATCACCAGAGGTTTGATGTCCAAGCTATCTACCATGTCTCATAGTCCTATGGCTATATTGATTTTTTTTATTGTGCAATTAGACTTTAATTAAGGTTATAACTGTAGGAAATGCAATTTCTGCCGGGAAGTCAAGATTTTTACAATTGTAATTGCAGCTACATTTATCCAAATTTCATGCAATATCAAGGATTACAATAAAATTCAATTTCAATCACAGCTGTAATTTAAAACCTTGAATTTAATATAATTTTGCTTTCTCATCATCATGAGCTTGTGATTGTTAAAAGTGTCTGACTATAGGGAAATTATTAAGTGGTGAGGGGTCAAGGTATCAACTAGTTTTCATATGACATATAATTAAGTATTGTTAACTTTTTTATAAATTAATTTTTTTTGAATATGTATCACGAAGAAATTGACTAAGACGATAGATCAAAATTTCCTAATAATTTTTCCTAGCTATGTAGATCAAAATTTAGGTTGCTTAGAACCTTTAATCGATCATCTTCATATGTCATTTGGACATAAGATTCACATAATATATTTACTCTGTTATTATTTTGTGTAATTGGGTATGCATAGGTGGGGGTCCAAGGAAACTGTTGTTGTGGTTACAGGTGGAAACAGAGGAATTGGGTTTGAGATATGTAGGCAACTTGCTGGTCATGGAGTGACTGTTGTACTGACTTCAAGAGATGAAAGTGTTGGTGTTGAATCAGCTAAAGTCTTGCAAGAAGGTGGCCTCATGGAGGTGGCTTGTCATTAACTTGACATATTGGATCCTTCATCCATCAACCAATTTGCTGACTGGTTGAAAGAAAATTATGGTGGTTTAGACATTCTGGTCAGTTTCTAAAACGTAATTACTTCCTTACAATCTTACTGCACTTGAATTAGTGGCCTATCCTATAGTTTTGTCCATTTTTTTTATTACTGCTATGGACTAGCTTATTTTCTCAACATCCACTGCAAAAGCTGACAAGTATTTTTAAGATATTGGTTAAAGAATTTAAAAAAAATATTTAATTTTGATCAAACAAAACAAAGTTCCAAGTCAATTGGCCATTTCTAAAAGCAAAGTTCCAAGTACTTATGATTTGGATGTTGCTACTTGGCTACTTGGCTTCCATGAACCCTTTGGATGTAATTCAAACAAGGGACGGAGGCTACTTGGCTTCCATGAACCCTTTGGATGTTGCTATGGCTAGAAAAGAAGCTCCAAAGCTAGCTATGCAGATGTCAAGGCCTTTTGTGTTGGCATCATACCAATCCTTGACAGGGTTCAAGTTGTATTTATAAAGTTTTTCTCCATAGTAGGATTATAAAACTAATCTCAGTTAAGGGTTTAATTGTATTTATAAAGGTTTTCATCCTTTTCTACAAAGATACTATGTTTTACAAAAATCGAATCCTAATTTTTTCTCATAACATCATCTTGGATAAAAAATTTGACTTTTATTTAGTCATTTTATTTTCTAAGTTGGTAATTGTCCCCACTCCCAAACCTCTCTTCTATATAGGAAAAAAAATGTACTCTAGGGCTGCACAATCCTAAATCCTTTCTCATAGCAAACGAAAAAAATGTTGGTTTCGAGGCCCCTGAATCTAAACCCATTCAGGGATTGCAGGCATCAAATTGTCGAGACTCGATCACTTCCACCGAATCTCAGGGCCTGGAACCAGCCACCAACAAAACTTACAATTAACAACCACACACAGTTTATTAAGGACATGCGTCATAACTACAAACATAACTATGCCACACGCCATCAACCTTTAACCTTCTAGAAATCAAAGGATCCAAGAATCCTAGAAACCGGAAGAAAAGTGTCTGCTTATTGGGATAAAAGGGATCTACAAATGCAAATTGGTTGTTGTATAGATTCTTATGAAAAGATTGCAGCAAGTGATTCCAGCATCAATAGTTTCTTACTTTCTTCTATGTCCCTCCCTTTTCTACACCGAGCTAAGCAAATCAAAAGTTCCTCTAACTAACTTCCACTACCCCTCCACAAAACAGACACAAAGCATCAGGCCTTATCTGGTTTGGGCCTTCAAGAATACATCTTGAAGGGCCTATCCCACTTTGTGACTAATTTCCTATCACATTGCAGTCATTATGACAACAGTCTACAAAGGATTAACTACAGTGAAAACCTCTGTTATTTGAAGAATTAAAACTAGTGTTGTGACACCTCAATATTTAAATTCAGCTGGCTTTCTCGTTAATTATAAAACTGGTACAATAGATTTTCATCGGATGAGTGCTAACCAATATTATCAGACAAGGAAGCAATGTATAAATTAGTGATCAATATTTGTTTATTGAACACACTTCGCACAAAAACAAGAGAAAACCTCAATACAATGAAAACATATAATAACATAAAAAAGTTTAATCCTAAATGTCTCAATGTCTTGTTTTAACAGCAACTAAATTCTTAAATTGATAAGATTTTCTCACTCTAAAGAAGAACAAGACAAAAACAACAGGAAGATTCAGCTTCAATTCAATTACTAAGTTTCAGACATAGGTATCTCCCTCAGATTTCTACATTAACAAGTGGGTATTATAGATGCAGTCCATCCAAATCCACTAAATCCTTAAATCCACAAGCACTCAATCTTAAGCTTTAACTAGACCTGAATAAATACTTTTAATTGATGATCCAATGGAATTACCAACGAGCACTCAAGTTTCAATCGCGGATTGCTTTTGCACGGCTTCAGGCAACTCATCCACACTTAAACCAAATTATGTCACGAAGGCAATTGGCAGAATCAAACCGAATATTAACATAAACAACTAGTAAATAACATTTAGACAGATCATTCATACGGAATACAGAATCTGCGCACGAACAAGGCACAATAAGAATTAGAAATTCCAGCACAAACTACATAGCATATGAAAATAGACAAGAAATAAATGAACACCGTGATTTCTAGATCTACGCCTTATTACGCTTAGATTGAACAATAAAGATAGAGATAGAAATAATAATTGTAGGAATAATGAAAAATGAACCATCTATTTGAAAAGTGCATTGGTGGAGGCGAGAACTGACCTTGCTTGTGACCGGCACCTTTTTTGGAATAATGCAGAGGGAGAAATTGTTCCAAGAGAGAGAGAAGAGTGAGAAACTTTGCAAGAATGAAGGAGCGAGAGAGAACCTATCGAAATCCTAACACAATCACCTTCTTTTTCTTCTTCCTTTCCGATGCAATCACCAGAAACCACCGCCGACAGCTGAACAAGTGCGGAGGTTTTCGGGAGAATCTGTCGTGGAGTTATCCTAGGTATCCTACAGCACAACAACATTTCAAATTCTTTCATAAAATGAAAGAATTTGAAATGCTAATATTTAAGTTAACTAAAATCTCTGATCAAAATACTTAAATTTTATTTTTTTTTTTAAATTTTTATTCAAACATCTTATTTATTTAATTGAAAAGTAATTAAAATTCTTTAAAAAATTAAATTACCCTATTAAATTTTTTCATCCAAACATACTCTAAAAGTATTTGGATAAAAAAAATAATAACTAATGCAAAAGACAACTTGAAAAGAATCTTATAAAAAGGATAAAACAAAATTAAAAAAAAAGAATCTTATATTTAGAAACAAAGATAATATATATTTATTTTTTAAAATAATTAGTCTCATGACTTCTGACTTTGAGTATACCTTAGTAAAAAGTCACAACAAGAATAAAGGAATAAAAAAACATTTTTTCCTTTTCAAAATTGCTGGACAAAGTTAAAAATTCTAAAAATATAGAGGATATCTTATTGTGGGCAAGAAATCACAGGGATCAAAACCAAGTTTGATTAGTTTAGGGATAAAAAACACATTTTTTTTCTTTTTAAAATTAGAGTATAAAGTTAAATATTTTAAAAATAGAGAGACCAAGTTGAATAATAATTGACAAAACAATTTATACTTGTACGATATTTAAATAGGTGTTTTTATTTATCTTAAAATCATTTTATATTAAATTAAAACAATATTATTTTAAAAAAGATCCTATCTTTTAATTTATTAGTTTTGGGTCGGTCAGACTCATTTTTACGAGTTCTGAGATGATTTAAATTTTTAAAGTTAATGAATCAATCACCATACCATTTTTTGTTGGTATAATTAGTTGAACTAACTAGGGCAATATGATTTTTAAAACAATGATTAAAATTGAAAATTAATTATAAAAATAAACTTTAATTACCCTAACAAAATCATGACAGACAACAAATTGAATATTTGAAATATAAAAACAAATGATAACAAAAGGAATTAAGGAGTTATCTAATAAGAGAAAATATTAAATAGGTATAAAAGAAAATTCAAATTTACCTAGATAGTAAAAAATAATACATTAATTAGTTGAAAAGTTAATAAATTACTCTTTCAGTTCATTTTTTTTATTTAAATTATTTAATTTCATCTCTCTATTTTAAAAAAACATATTTTCACTCTTTACTACAATAGATTGTGACTCATTATTATAATTTGGATAAATTTATAATGATTGATACACTATTACTATATTTATTTTGGTAAATCGATAGAATGTGACAAGAAAGGGACGTGGCCATATAATAAATGCAAAAATTCAATTTATTAATTATTTTATGACTTGATTTTTATATAACTAATATTTAAAAAATATACATAAAAAATTAAAAATTACACGAGCTTCATGCAAGTTTACCAAAACTCGATAACATTGAACGACCGTGTGAATGAGTTTTGTAAATTTATCATGTCTTTCAAACCAAATGGTTCCTATCTTTTGTAGTTGTCTTATTTATATGTAAATATTTATATGAATGTAAATTGATTTTAGAGATTTATATTCAATATCCAACTACAAAATGTGAGTAAAAAATACATATTCCAAATTTGAGAGAATATCATTGCTTTTTTATCCTCTTTAATGTCTCTATTTATATCATTTCTCTATTTTAATCCATCGAAAGATATGATAATCATTTGTCGAAATATGTTTTGTAACAATCTTGTTCTTTGGCCTAGACATCACTTGAGAAATATGGACGAAAAACTTCGAGTAAGAGAAAATCAGAAACCCTTTTATGAAAGGATACTTCCTGGTCGACAATTGCCGAGATCAATTATTATTACAATGCATCATAAATATATATTTTAAATATTTAAATTATGTCATCATTAAAAGTAATAATAAGTATTTTTAATAAATTCATAACTAATAAATATTTACAATATACAATTTGTATTTTAATTGAAAAAAATGTCAACCAAACATTTTGTTTACAATCTATTTTTAATTGTTTACCCTAAACTTCAATTGAGAGTCATTTTCAATATATATTAATTTATTAGTTGAGATGCATTAAAATAAAATCATTTTAGTATTATTTTAACTAAAATAATGCTAACTTTTAAATTAGCGGCAACAAATTAGTTATATTAATGTATATGTTTAGTTATCTATTATATTTATCTATTTAAATAAAATTATGAAATTAATGTAACTATATCTTAACTTGTGAATTTTATATCAAATTCAATTCTTAAATTTTATAATACAACAAATAATAACAATTAAAAAAAATCTTATTCCATTAAATAAAATGACCTATATAGATCACACAATACTATTTGGCTAAGTTGAAAACCTTTTTTTTTTTAATTTATAATGTTTATAATTATAATTAATTATATAATAAAAGCTAAGATTCTCTAACTAAAATTTGATTGTTTTAATTTTATAATAGTTGGAATTATAATTAATTATATGATAAAAGATAACTCTAACCAAAATTATTAATTATAGTGATAACATAATGTAAATATTAAAAATATAAATTTAAAATATATATGGAGACTAAATAGAAGATTAAAAATATGTATTTATTATGGTGTAATTTTGTTAATTTTTAATTTTTGTCAACCCAAAATTAATGTAATGTAATTTTTATTAAAATTTATTTTTCAAAAAAATTAATTAAGCTTCAAGAGTATATCAATTTTTTTGGTATATTTATGATTTGAAAGAAAAAAGTACAAATTAATTATATTTGAAAGCAAAATATTAAAATATAAATTTAGAAACATGTAAATTAAGATGTAGTACCCAAATAAAATAATCTATTGGAGTAAAAAGTTACTAAAATTTTTATAAACTGATATGACACTTGAGGACAAAAAGAAAACTACTAAAAATTATACATTTAACATTGCCAAGTTAACATCGATTTTTAGAAAAAATCAATATTAACACAAACGCTGTGACATACTTATAATTAAGATCAATTTATTGACATCGGTTTTTGTAAAAACCGATGTTAACATGTAATTGTTAACATCAGTTTTTTTAAAAAAAACAATATTAACACAAATGTGGCTTCAAAATCGAAGCAGCACACCTTTCATTAATTACATAGTGGTTTCAAAATCAAAGCATCATGTCTCCCTATAAAAAACTTACAACCGGTTGTCTTAAAAAAATCTGAACCGTTTCATTTTTAATTATTAAATCGGATGGACGCAATTCATTATTTGATCATTTCGAAACTTGCGTTGGGTGCGAAAGTAGTTTCACTTTTGCACCCTAATCTTCGTCTTGTGGAAGATATAAAGTTCCACGCCTGCCTTAAAATTTAAGAATACTTGTTAAGTGAACACTGTATCGTGTACGCACTACTACTTGTGACTCATGCTTCATGGGTCTCACACTCCTTGGTCACTCTCACCACTCCAGTTCCGTACACGTTGAAAAATATATTACTTGTGACAGTTTAAAGTTTTGAAATATGTAATAAATATAATAAAAAAATATAATTAATTTGTTAAATTTGAAATAATACATGCATGAAAGTTTCTAATATATTATTTATTTATTTAATTAATAACTCATTTATTCTTTTCGAGTTACACGTCTAGTGCTTGTACAATACATGGAAGGAAAGTGCTATAGCTCATGTTCAAAATAACTTGAATTTATAGGTTATTTCTTGTACTCTTGCATATTGAAGTATTATAAAGTTTTGTATATGAATTATTTAACAGGTTGAGAATATAAACTCTTAAATGGTGTATTATCTCTAGCTATATAGGTGATCTATGGTGATAGGTAGGGATGAAAATAAATCAGACCATTTGATAAGAGCCTACATCCTGAACTACATTTGATTCGTTATCACAAATTAGACACCCAATAGTCAAATCACTATTCGCACAACAACCTTCCCAGATTCTCTCCTCTAGAGTTGCTGCTTGTTCTTATTTACGTTAAGATTCTTTCTTTTAGGGGCAACCTAGAAAAGGCCTTGTGGAGTGCTTTGGGTCTGGTGGGTTTGATGCAAATGAGTTTGGGTGACGATGACGAGAACAAAAAGTAGATGTTGTCAGGATGTGTTGGAAAATGGACAAATTATGTAATCTATAATACAAATATATTATTGATTGGTCAATCCATAATGCATTTTTTTTATTATAGATTGCTCAATCCGTAAAAAAAATACATTATAGATTGACTAATTCATGTTGCAAATATATTAGAGATTGACTTATATGTAATTTTTTATTATTATGGATTGAGAAATCTTTAATAAAAAAATGTATTACAGATTGATCAATTTGTAACTATATCATAGAGGTAATGTGGTGAAGTTGAGTGTGAATTTGGTGTGTATGGGGCTTGCGCATGTGGACACAAATCTAGATAGTGTGATTGATGGTGTCATGGTTGTGGTTCCTCCCTAACAAGAGCACTTAACAATTTTAACTAAATTCATTGTCTATTTTGTTTGTTTTGTAGATTTATTGGTGTTTTGGTTGTTTGCATGGTTCTAATTTTGGTTGTTTTTGACAACATAGGCCTCACTATTGTTTGTTTGCATGGTTTTGGTTCCTCATTATTGTTTGAAAAAATGTACTTAATGTCATGCTTATATTGTAAATGGAGTTTAGAAACGATGGATGAATATCAACAGAACTGGAAGGAAATGTTTAACACGATGAAGAAGATTAACAAAAAAGTTGAGAAAATGTTCAACCCTGTTCATGTTATGGATCAGGTTAGAAATTTCAACATTATTCTCAAATAAACATGACATTATATAACACTTTTGCTTATATTATTTTGCTTGTTAAATGTAGCCTTTCAGTGAAGTCAGTAGGTCATTTGTTGTAAGATGAAAGGATGAACTAGAACCTACTTAGCATATGCTACACTCTAGTGGCAACATGCACTCTGTCACATATAACCAAGATCTAATGAGTTCAACTCAACTTACTGGATGGATAAAACTTAGAGCGTTCTATGGGCTCACTAGAACTCATCTAGTGACCTTGACCCATTATGGATAGAGTGTTTCCTCCTCACTTTCAAAAGCATCTCTGAACCAAAAGCTTACCCTAAATGACACTCCTTGTACCACTAAGTTTCTAACTCAATCACTTTTAAAGTCCTCATGAATGAGTACAAAGTGACTTGCATCATTTTGGTGAGTAATTAAACACTCATTTGTATGTCAAATTTTAAAATCATATAGATATCTAACATAAATTTTATGTTAATTTCAAGATGTGTCAAGTACCATGTATTCATTTATAAAAGCTGCAAGATTCATCCATCTGAGCTTGGAAAGAACTACGAAATGTAGAATAGTTTATAATCATCATAGGAAGACTGCAAAAATTGAAAATAAATGGAGGGATTTTGCATAATCACATACTTTACTTCCAAAATCTCAAATTATATTTGAGTTCCCAGATGTAACTTCTAACTTTATTTTATTTTGAATTTATTTATAATTAAAGTGTGTTACTACTCTAATATTATCAATTTATAAATTTTTTTTATAAGCTATTTTGTAAGAAATATTGGAGCATGTTGAACACATTTATGGTATATTAAATGTTTATAACTACTCTTGGTGCATGATATATTGATATATTTTGTTTATAACTTTTTGTGCATGACTACTTTTATGTGTTTTTTTACAATTTTGAATGATAAAGTGTGATATGAATTAATTACAGGTTGATAATTAAAAAAACAAATAGAATATTTAAAAAAACCCATAAAACAATAGTGATTTTTTTTAAAAAAAACGATGTTATTTTGAGCAAAAAACAAGAAAAACTTATGTTGTTATTTACTGACAACATCGATTTTCTGATAAGAAAACAACATTAATTTTTAAACAACAACCGATATTAATATTAATAATTTCAACATTAATTAATAACTTATGTTAAAAGTCCTTAATAACCTATTTAGAAAACCTATTTTCTAATAATGTATGGACATTTGAGTTACTATAAACGAAGATCCCTCACATAACATAGATATTTAGAGGGAAAATTACAACAAAGTAAAAGTTCAATAGACTTGGTGACGGCCATAAATGTCAGGTCAATACCCATATTGCATAAATGTAGGCTATGTATTGTCTACAACATCAAATAAGGTAAGTTGGATTGGATTTTGGCTGAAATACTCACGGAATAAACAAAGTTAAGAAATTGAATTCTTTAATTTCATGATGTGATCCAACATTAGAAATTGTATGATCAATAAAGCTCGTGCATTAGTTTGACCAAGATCAGATTCTTTTACAATATTAAGTTTTTAAGTTTGCAAATAAAAGTCTTTGAACGATTTACATTTGCATCATGATTTACAATTAATCAATCACACGTGTAATAGTTATTATTTTAAGTTTAGTAATATTTCAATCTCCCAATTAGTTAACCAAGTCAAATTCCAACAACTCATCTTAAAATTAATATATCAAACAATCGCCTCGTCAATTTCATTTTTTTAATGGTTTAAATTTTTATTTTAATTATTTATAAAAATGTTAATAGATTATTTTCTTTTTACAAATTTCCCTTAATAAATATTAATTATATATGATTAATTTAATTCTAATATATTTTAATTTATTATACTCAATTAATTAATTTTTAACTTAAATTAATCAATGAAATTATTTAAGTTTAATTGATATTTTTTCAACATTTATTTACATAAATTATCATCAGATTAATTACCCGCCAAGCACATGTTCCTGTTTATATATATATATATATATATATATATATATATATATATATATATATATATTATAAAAGAAACAAAAATATTTAAATTTGTGTTTTAGCATAATATTTTGCTCACGGGAGACACTAATCTCGAAATATACGGGCAAGCCCCAAAGGCATACAATGTAGGAATGGAACTGACAACCCCATATGATCAACCAATCCCATGAAAACTAATAAACAGTTAGTTACATCATTTGTCAACATGGTTTTCTTAATTCACTTTCGTTGTTTTGGTAACAATATTCTAGCTATTAGGCAGCGACGGGCGTGCATGGCGTAGCATAGGTACGTGAGGCTGAGGCAGAGAGAAAGAAGGAGATGACGACGATGGAGGAAGAGAGAGACGTGTCATCGGATGAGTTATCAGAGGAGAAATATGACCCAGTGGAGGAGATCCAAAGAGTCATCCAATCCATAGTTCAATTCGGCGAGTACCGGAGGACACAGAGGAAGGAGAGCCACAACCTCGTGCGCCGTTTCAAGCTCATGTTGCCTCTCTGGGAAGAGCTTCGTGACCTCCCACAACCCTTCCCAGAAATCGGCGTCACTTGGTTATCCAAAGTCAAGGATGTGCTTTTGTTCGCCAAGGATTTGTTGAAACTATGTAGCCAAGGAAGCAAGATCCACCTCGTAAAATTTCTTTCACGTTTTTTTATTAGATGAGAAATAAAGATTATACATATTTCAATTGTAATGTTTTTTGACTTCTCATAATGCAATTAGAATTGTGGGCACATTAGTTGTATTTGTTTCTATGTGATTTTCGTAATATCAAAGATTGCGACGAAAAAGTGAGATAATGATTTAAAACCTTGATATGAAATGAGATTATTTTTGAGTTATGTTATTTGCCTTAATTTAAGTATGTTTGTCGTAAGAGTTATTAATATTTTACCTTTTGGCGACAAGTTGTCCTTGGCATAATTTAAGAATTTTTTTTATACATGGCATAATTTAAGAATGTTTATGCTTGTGCTGTTTTTCTTCATGGCTAAAATGGGTTGATGGGTGTTGAAGATGTAAAACTAATGTTGAGCGTTCATATATTTACAAGAGTTGGATTCTAGGAGTTTTGGCAAATGGGGTATTTATTCTTTTTTTTTTTTTTTTTCAGGCTTTGGAAACCGAGGTAGTTATGATCACGTTTCAGAAAGTGTATGACAAATTAAGCCAAGCGTTTGGTGATGTGCCTTGTGATGAAATGGGTATCTCAGATGAAGTCAAGGAACAAGTATGAAACGTGATTTTTTTCTTCATTTTTGGAAATGAATTCTAAGGTTTATATATTTATGAAAGTATTTATGTGATCTCGTGAGTTTTGTTTATATGCTGTTGAATAATTCTTTCTTTCTAATTGCGAATGATATAGATAAAAGAAATGTGTTTTTGTGTAAATACATCTTGAGGTAATCTTATATTGTGTGCTTCAGCTTGAGCTAATGCACGTGCAACTCAAGCGAGCCAGGAGAAGAACTGATACACAGGACATAGAACTTGCAATGGATATGATGGTTGTGTTTTCTGATAATGATGACAGAAATGCTGATAGTGCTATCATTGAGAGGCTGGCTAAAAAGCTGGAGCTTCATAGTGTTGAGGATCTCAATATAGAAACATTGGCTATTAGGAACCTTGCTGCAGAAAGAAAAGGGCAACAGGCTGAGAGCACCCAGAAAATAATTTACCTTCTTAACAAATTCAAACGAATTGCAGGCATGGAAGAAACCGGCATCCTTGATGATCCTGCCGCACCCAAGATGCTTGAGAGGTGCACCTCTTTGGTCATCCCTCATGAGTTTCTCTGCCCAATTACACTAGAAATCATGACAGATCCTGTCATTGTAACAAGTGGACAGGTACTCATGTAGTTCTTGAATGGATTTTCTTTGGCTACCTATTATTAGCTGAACTTTATTTAAAATCACAAAATTGTCTCTCTCACTTCTTATTTTATGAGTCTCATTCTTAATTTTATATTTTTAATAAATTTTAGTTAATAGAAGAGAGTATGTTAAAAAGAGTGTGTTAAATAATATTAACACTCTTCTCGAGAGGAATCAAACAATTATGGCACATCATTATAGATATTGCTAGTAGAGCTACTTAAGGCTTGAACAATCCTCACCTCACAAGTCAACTTTCTCGGTTGAGTTAGACTAAACCCAGACTTAAGAACATTAATGTTTGAAAATATATTACTTCAAAATAAACTTAAACCAAACAGGCACTTAGTTGAAAGGCATCATGCATGTTGTTTTAACAGCTAATGTTTGGTAGATGGAGTTCAATGAAGAAATCTGATGCCTTTTTTCAATATATGACACTGACAAAATTGTTTTCTTGTGATTATCGTAGACATATGAAAGGGAAAGCATAAAGAAGTGGTTCCAATCCAACCATAACACATGCCCAAAGACCAGGCAACCTTTGGAACACTTGTCATTGGCACCAAACCGTGCCTTGAAAAGCTTGATTGAAGAATGGTGTGAGAACAACAACTTCAAACTTCCTAAAAAATACAATTCTTCAGGTCCAGAAAGCTGTCCTATAGACAGCAAAGAGGAAATTCCAGCTTTGGTTGAGAGCCTGTCATCTATTCATTTAGAAGAGCAGAGAAAAGCAGTGGAGAAGATACGTATGCTATCAAAGGAAAATCCCGAGAACAGAGTTTTGGTTGCTGAACATGGAGGAATACCACCTCTAGTGCAACTTTTGTCCTATCCAGATTCAAAAATACAAGAACATGCAGTAACAGCACTTTTGAATTTATCAATTGATGAGGGTAACAAGAGTCTTATATCCACAGAAGGTGCCATTCCAGCTATCATAGAAGTTTTGGAGAATGGTAGTTGTGTGGCTAAGGAGAACTCAGCCGCAGCTTTATTCAGCTTGTCAATGCTTGATGAGATTAAAGAGATTGTTGGTCAATCAAATGGGTACCCGCCTTTGGTGGATTTGTTGAGGAATGGAACAATTAGAGGGAAGAAAGATGCTGTGACAGCTCTTTTTAACTTATCTATCAACCATGCAAATAAAGGTAGGGCCATTAGAGCTGGCATTGTGACACCCTTGCTTCAATTGCTCAAGGACAGAAACTTGGGCATGATTGATGAGGCTCTCTCCATTTTGTTACTCCTTGTATCAAATTCAGAAGCAAGACAAGAGATTGGACAACTTAGTTTTATTGAAACCCTTGTTGAGTTCATGAGAGAAGGGAGTCCAAAGAACAAGGAATGTGC
Organism: Glycine soja; assembly: GCF_004193775.1. NCBI lineage: Eukaryota > Viridiplantae > Streptophyta > Magnoliopsida > Fabales > Fabaceae > Glycine > Glycine soja. Next base: position 51,915,979 of record NC_041019.1, on the reverse strand, counting down.
AGCATCTGTTCTTCTTGAGTTGTGCTCAAGTAACTCATCCTTTACATTGGCAGCACTTCAGTTTGGAGTGTATGAGTATTTAATGGAGATAAAACAAAATGGAACAAATAGAGCACAGAGGAAAGCAAATGCAATCTTAGATCTCATTAGCAGGAGCGAGCAAATTTAATCTTGCTTTCTCCAATGTAGGTATAACTGTATTACTTCATAGCAAATTAAACTAATTTTTTCATATATCCTGATGTACAAAGTACAGTGAAAAAGTGTAATTAAACTTCTTTTTCATTATATTAGTTACAATAAATATGTATTTCTTTTTAAAATTTGAAATCCTGATGAAAATATGTTAAAGATTGATTTTTAAATTCATTTTGCAATATAAGTAAATAAGACTACATCAAATATATAACCATCCTTTTCTAGTCTCAAGGCACAATAAAATAGTACAGATTCATGGTATCCCGAAGTTGGGAACAAATATATATATATCCAAGATTTAATCTATCAATGCGATCAATTTTAGTTTTAATGATATACTATTCTTTGTTTTACTATCGTACTTATTTTTTAAATAGTTAGTTTGATAAGGTCATAAATTAAAATTGGAGACTAATTTGTTGTCATAATAAAAATTATAATAATAAGAAGTGTTTTCACAAATATTTTTTATCCACAAGTTGGTGAATATGGAACACACTGAAGGGCATTCGATGACAGAGAATATGAGAATTTTTTACAATACTATGAATCAGTTGACAGTTACATATATTAAATTAGATTATGAGTTGCGAGCTTTGTTGTTGTTCAATTCCTTGCTCGATAGCTGGGATTGGGAAGTCCATGTTGTGACACTGACTAATTCAGCTCCAAATGGGAAGTTGTCAATGTCAATGCTAAAAGATAGCATCTTAAATGAAGAAGCCAAAAGGACGGAGTGTTTGAGTATTACTTCTACTCAATCAAAAGCACTTGTTGCAGATTCACAGGGGAGAATGTAATCCAGAAAATTTCAAAAGCATGAAAACTCTAACAGGCATAGTAAGTTAAGAAGCAAGCCAGGGCTAGAAAAGAAGTGAGATGCTATCATTGTGGCAATGGCAACAAGAGACATATCAAAAGACATTGCAGATTGCTCAAGAGAGATAAGTCAGGGGAAAGAAATTAAGACATGGAGAAGAAAAATGACAAAGACACATCTGTAGTTGCATCTGATAGTGATGTTTACATTATCTATGATGATAACTCTAGAACGTCATGATTTTGATTAGGTTATTGATTATGGAGCCTTATATCATTGTTGGTGATTCTGGCACAATAAAGATGGAAAATGAAAGGATATGCAAATTGTTGGTATAAGAGATGTTTAGCTTGAAACTAGTATTGGGTGCAAACTACAATTGAAGAATGTTAGACATGTCCCTAACATCCGTCTCAACTTGATTTCAGTTAAAGCTTAGGATATCGACGGCTATGACATTTACATTGGTGGTGGCATATTCAAGCTCACCAAAGGGTCACTAGTGGTGATAAAAGAAAGCCTTGGTACTCGATCTCTATAGGATGCCTGAAAAGTTATACAGTGAGGAGGTGAATGCATTAGAAGAAGCATCTACTGATGTATGGCATATGCGCCGTGATCACTTGAGTGAGAAAGGACATAACATCCTTACCAAGCAAATTTCTCTTTCTATAAAAGGTGCCCTTTTAAAGATTTGCACTCATTGTTTTGTAGGGACACAACAAAGTTTCATTTCATAATTCTAGTTCTCATAAGAGATCAAATGTCCTAGATTTGGTTCACACAGATGTTTGCACTATGGATTGTAAATCTCTTGGTGGATCTTCATATTTTGTTACATTTATTGATTATCACTCAAGAAAACCTTGGTCTTTTGCTTTGAAATCAAGCAAAGTGTCTTCAAGCCAATGTCTTTAAAATTGGACAGGTGAAAGTACTATTTAAGGTTCAATGAATCGGTTTTATATTTTTTAATATTATATAATATTCTAAGTAATAAAATAATATAATTAAAGAATTAGGATCTAAATAATTATAGTGGTATAAATGATTGAATTATATGTTTTATAAGATAAAAACTAATAATAGTTGAGAAAATAGTTGACACTTATGTGAAATATTTAAGAATGTATTTTATTTATCTTAAAAATATTTTAGATTTTTTTTCTTCAAAAAAGCTAAAAAGAAAACAAATTAAAAACAACTGATTCAATCTTGGTTTATTATGCTGGTTCAACTCTGATTTTATACCGATTTGAGTGGTTTTTGACTAGTTTCTACTAGTTTTGAAGTGTCCAAAATTTTTAGAGCTTTTGGATCGGTCAACTAATCGATTCTTGATTTCCGATTCAATCGATTAAATTGTTCGGTCTGGTTTAAAAAACCATGGGTTAATGTAAACCACTTAACCAAAAAAATCGCCCACCCGAAAATAAAGTTGCAATGATTACTCAGATGTTAGGAAAACAATGTTACCCACTCCAAACAAACACTAATTAACTCTATCCTAACAAATAACCAACCCTATTTAAACAAACAATATTTAACTCACCCTTTAGCATCAAACCTTGTCCAAATGTGTTTGTATGTCACATCTTTCCTTGCATATAATTCCTCAATGCTTGTTATAGGGGTACAACTCTCATCTTCATCCTAATAGGTCATAGCTAATATCCTTGCGAACAAGCCATAAAAAAAGGACGAAGAAGTAGGCAAAGATATAGGCCATTTGCATGTTGTACATTGAGAGGTTTTTTGGAATGTCTTCTACATTGGTCTTATCTTTAGCTACCTTAAACAAGACATGTCAAAGAAATGAAATTGTTGTTGGGAAAAAAAAATAGACCCATATGATTATTACTCAAAAATCACATAATCAAAAACAAGAGATAATGTCATAAATGAAATAAAAAAGAATCACAAATTTATTTAACGTGGTTCGAACTCTCATTTCTATATCCATGATCTTTTAAGACAAACTGAACAAATTTGTAATTTTTTTCTCAACATGATCCCCCTCTCTTATCTAGGATAATGAATCCCCTTTTAGGCTGGATAATTCTTCTTTTCTTAAGAATCTTTATATATAAACCTAACATTATAATCTTAAAAGAGAAAACAAATTTATAATTTTCAGAATACATCTTTAATTTCAAAGAGCATCATAAAAATAAGACAAAATCATTTTTAACTCTAAACAATATTATAGAGATTTAAATTTACAAATTTAAATTGTTTCCTAAAAAAAATGAATTCAGCTTCGTAATTATTATCATTTTTTAGAAGCCAAAAATCAATAAACAAATTCATTAAAAACTGGTTCCAGCGGTACCTAACTTTAGAGTAAATAGCAAAAAGATTACAAAGAAGCTATGTAAATGCACATAAGAAAATAAACTTTGCATCAAGGGTTATATTTTATTTATACTATTCAAGAATATAACTAATGTGCTAACAATAAAGTTGACTACTTCCAACATACATTTCATAAAACCATGATCATCCCTCTCCTTTGCTCCCCGACAAAACCGCACCACAAAATTTCACAACCTCATTTATTCAATTGGAATATTAATAACTGTATTCCCCACATTTGCAATAATGTGTCCTACTCCTTAACATCTCATTAAAACTATCAAATAAGTTTGTTACTTTGTTGTTGTGACTTTAAAATAAGTCACAAAGGTGTATTATATATAAATTATGGAATATCATGTGGATTACATAGCCATATCAACTAATTAAATTTGTTTTTTTTTATGCTTACAATTCAAACTTAAGAACCTTACAACAAATTTTATATTTTTATTTTGTTTTTAATTTAATATTTTTTTAAAAGACCACTTTTCACTACTTTTTGAATAAATAAAACAATAATTTTGATGTGTTTTTCATATTCATTGTCGTGCAAAATCTTGACTCCATGTACAAAATTATCAGTTGCATAAAAATTCATCATCACGGCCATGATTTTTCATCTTTATCTTGTTTTGAGTCCTTCATCCTTGAAACATTCTTGATCAACCCACCTTGTGTTTTTTGTTTCTCCTCCCATAAGAGATAGCTAAACATCTATTTAATGATTAGATTGAATATCATATTTTTACTCAATTTAATGTCAAGTTGACACAAAATATATGTATTAGATTCTTGATTTTATAGTAATTTATTTTCACCTCAATCAATTATATGTGTTATATTGATGAGGCTATTATAATAGTATAAATGTATAACTTGAAAAAAGGGGTACACATTGTTATTAACAAATGAAGTAATATTATTTATTTTGGTAACGGAAAATAAAGGGATAAGAGTATTATTTTAGTATTATTATAATATACTGCAAATAATGATACATAAAAATCGTGATATTTATATTACATATTTGTATTATAATAAATAAGATTCATTTAGTCATAATATTAATTTATCTAAAATACTATTAATTTTATTTTCGTCCGTATGAATTAACTCAAGAGTTTATAACAACTCACATCCTATTCAACCAACCAACTAGACTCTAATGGTAAAATAGATTATTTTATCAAACAAACATATTTTTAAAACAAAATAAAATTAAAATTGCAATTGTAGTCGTGCTCCTGTTATTGTTTAACATTTCTCCCTACAATCATATTTTATTATAAACTTTGTAATTATAATATACTCATATTCTTTTAATTATATTTTATAATATTAACTTAAAGATTAACAAAGTATATAGGAATAAAAATAAAATATGGGTGAGTTTATTTAAATTTATTTTTTAAAAAAATTATTATTTATAATTAAATAATTTTTTTCTATTTTTATGTTTTATAATCTAAAATAGGTATTTTGGATCAATTTGACCAATACTAAATACATACTTGATATGCACGTGTTAAAAATTACTCATTTTAATAAATATTTTGTTGACCAATCTATCATGATAATTAGTTTTAATTTTTAATCTATTTTTATATAAAAAAAAAACCTTAAAATACCTCATAGTTCTTCCAATGACAACAATGTCAAACACCTTATCATCATCCATTGGTAACATCATCTTTCTCTCTCTCTCTCTTGAATGATGTAATACTGTGTAATATATTACGGTGAAAAGAAAATCAACGATTGTCCTTTGCTGCTTGCTTTCTTGTCTGTTTTATAATTAAAGAATATCAAGAATAATAAAGTATGATTCAATATTATAATTGAACACTTTTGATCAACAAAATAATATTAATAATTTATTATAAGCGAAAGCATCTTCCAAGTTTATATGTAGGTATAAATCATTTATATATTTTTAACTAATTTGACTACTTTGTGAATAAATAAAATATTGATTTTGATTTTGATGTGTTTTTCATATTCAAATATATTAATACGACCATGATGAAAGTTTGGAGTCAAATCAACGCTCAATCTTGAAGAACACAATATGGTTATGATGAAATTCATTGGCACACAAAATCTTAACTCCATAGACAAAATTGTAATTCATCAAAACCATAGATTTTCAGTTTTAGCATATTTTGAGTCCTTTTTTCTTAAAATACTTCAACTGTCTATCACAAACTAATTGAAATATGAGTTACGTCAGTAAAATATACCGTGAATGTATGAAACTAGCCTAGAATAACATATAGAAAGATGACCAAATCCTGGTTTATACATTTTACTAGATTTCTTCACAAAACATTTTTTTTTGGAAAAGCTAATAGGAAACTTTTATTAACAAAATGAGTCAAGCACAACAAATGTCTTATATTAGTACACATCTTCATAGAACTTATTCAAATATGATAATGAAAAATAACTACAATAAAAATTTATTAGGGATTATTTAATTCCACGTGCCTTAATTTTTTTAAAAAAATGCTCAATTTTACACATATAATAACCGAATAGGACAATCTCACCATAGTCGTTGATTGTCAGTTAAATACATCCTACGATTTATATTCCGCATGCACGTTGAGAATTCAAACTTGGGGAGCACATGGTGCATCCTTTGTCCAAACTCATGTATGCACTATTAGTGGTTAAACGGATCTAGGTTTATGTACTGGCCCACAAAGTTCGTGGTTTGTGCGGGTAACAGATCAATTTTTTTAAATAATCAATAATTATGTCATATTTTTGGACCCGTCTCGCTTAATCCGCAGACTATGTGGGTTTGATCCGTGAGGTCTGCGGGTTGCCCGCATTATAATTTTATTGCTTCAAATATGGAATCATTTGTTGTTGGAGATGTTTAAGTTTCATATTTTAGATTTATTGCTTAATTTTTTTTTGTTAAGACATTATTTATTTTATTGATGTAATTGACTAATTGTTAAGATTTTATTTACATTTATATTGAATTTAATTTGATTGTGTTGTATTTTTATTGAAATTGAAATTCTTTTAAAATTAAGCTCGTGGATCGGTCCGTTTGACCCACGAGGTCCGCGTGACGAGGATGAACCAATTTATTTAGTCCGTGTATGAATGCGGATGAACTGCCCCAGTCCACAGCCAATATAAACTATAAACTTATGCGGACGGGTCTTAAACAAAACGAGTCGACCTGCTTACCCACCCCTAGTACGCATCGTGTATATATACCTATAAGGGTCGCACACACAAAACACAACTGCTTTTTACAAAGATATGACTGCGTCTGTTTTTTAGTCTTGGAATTTGCATCTCTACTTACCTATATATGTCACAAATTATTAAAACATTTGGTAAGAGTCAGAATGAATTTTCTTTTAAAAGAGTAAATTAAGTAATGCACCCTCAACAACGGGTACAAAGAACATTAGGGACATGAAAATTTTGTTTAGGATTTATATGATGGTGCTTGAAAGAATAAGCTAGTACATTATTAATATTAATTAATTAATTCCATTCCAACACATATAAAAACACAATGGCTAGGAAAGTAGTACTGCATATATAAATAAATCGTAAGGGCCCTAACCATGAAGATGCATGTTTGCAAGTTCCCATCGTTAGACAAAGCACATGTGGACAAAACAGAAGTATCAGAGTGGGCACTGAGCATGACATACATGCAAATAGTGAAGTAAGTGCTAGCAAGTTAAGTACATAGCAAGGGAATTTTCGACATAAATGAGGTAATTAATGGGAGGAGTTGATATTGTTGCATGTTGTAGGACACATATCCCGTGACATTAAAGGTCTAGTTGTGTCTTGTGTTGTGTTGGCACGAGTATCAACAGCATACATCAAGAGATCGAGAATTTTTTCTCTCTTTTTTTATTAATTTTGGTAGTTTTAATTTAATTGATAAATATAATTTTAAACAACATTAAATTTCTCTTTTTGGCAATAAAAAATGTCATTGACACGACACACACAAACCAAAAAAGGAGACAAAAATAACATATATTATAAATTGAGATTTTTTTTTTTTTTACAAAAGGTTGATATAACTATAAGACTTTATATAAAAAGGAGAGACCATTCCTTCGAGGGCATCTCATAAAAAATAGAGACCAAAAATATCATTTGAACAATTGATCCGTGTAAATTACAGTTTTATGTGTGTGGGCATGTATATATGTGCATCTAAGTTAATTTTTCATTACTCCTCATCTCTCTAAAGTCTCTATATATTAAACTAGATTGCGTGATCTCTGCATGACACAAATTAAATATTTTTATGAATATTTTTATAAAATATCTTAAATATAAATAATTTTTTTTAAAAAACGCATTAATAATTATTTACAATTAAAGTATAACATTTCTAATTTTTAATTATTGTTGTTCATTATATTAGTACATAGTTGATTATATATATTTTATACTATCGTTTTTAAAATACAAAGAGTGACAGGAGTAAAAATTAATTGAGTAATGTAAGGTAGTAATTTAAATAATTGTCATGAAATAATATTTCAAGGAATCTAAAATAAGATTTATTAGTTACAATTAAAAATACAATAAAATATTTTTATGAAAGAACATTTTTAACTTTATATTTTTTAATTAAAATCTAAATTCAAACTTTGCATGCCATGGATAAAAAAAATTGTGTTACATATCGATCATGTATCATAAAGTATGATAAAATTTAAATTATTAATCACTATTGACCGGTACAAATTGAAAAATATTTGATTACTTGTTATATTTTTAAAAAAATAAAACATGAAGAAAAATAAAAATAAGAATTTAAATTATTACGAGCATTTCATATTTACAATATACTATAATATTAAATTTTATTTCCTATAATTAGGGATAATAATATGTAATGTATGAGTAGTGTAATGTAGTATCCACTCTCATACAAACACTTAAAAAAATCCGTACCTAAATTAATACCCTTGTGAAATATAAATTTAATATCCATGTCACTTTTTGTTGGATATACCTAATTTTTTATATATGTATTCGTTATCCACACTTTAATTAATATGAAATTTAATAAATAAATAATATTAATTAAAAATATGAAAGTTATTAAATTAAAATCTTATTTAGAGATCTTTCAAAATACATTATATTTTAAATTGTGATAAAGTTTTATAATAATTAAAAAAATATTTTCTATGAAAGTATATGGAAGAATTTCTTTGAATATACTAAAATACATATTTGAATTATGATAAAATATCATTGATTTTTATTGTTTTATTTGCGATCTAACTTTTATTAATTAATATCTAAATTACTATAATAGTGAAAATCAGTTAATTTGCCTAAAAATTACCTTAAGAATTGACATTCATGTTAATCACGTTTAAAAATAAAATGTAGCTACATTTGGTCATTAAGTAAATTAATCATAAATTTAATATAATTACATAATAAATGAATATTTCAATCAAATTAATTTATTTTGAGAATGTTACGTGTAATTGTTTTTTATTTCAAAACAATTTATTTTACAAAACTCCGGAAAAAATCACGTGTCAATTTTCATTTTTGAAAACATTTTCCTATTATGTTTTCTTTAGAGGATTTTCATATGTATGCAGCATAGATGTATTTTAAATTCGTATAAACATGATAGTTTTTTAGTTTTTTACAAAGTTTTATTTATTTTTATCTTTAAAACTAAAAGATTATAAGAAGTATTTTTAGTTATTAACCAGAGACTCAAAATGCATTTTTTTTTGTTAAATATAATTTTCAAATGACTAAAAGAAGTATCATATAAAATTAAGTTTCTCTTCCGATTAAATACACAGTACCGGTAGTGGTCAGTTACTTGTTGATGGGAGAGATATACAGGTAAATGATAGAAATGCAACTGATGAGCCGGTTGAACAAATATGGCTCTACTTGAGCCACCAATGATATGCAAACACCATAATATTTTAAACACCTCAATAATATCTCATTTTTTTTTATATTTTTTTTATTTATCATATTGTAAATTTATATATTTTTTTATTTTTCTTTATCTAGGTGTAAAATAACATATTAAATGTCTATGTAACATTTTGCATTAAGAAGATTTACTAAAAACATGCATGTGTTTAACGTTTAAGGTATTCTCAAAACACATATTTTTTATTAAAAAATATCATAGTTTCATTATGTACGTGTTTTTATATTATGAGTTTAAGTTTTATCATTGTATATGTTAATAAATTATAAACTACTATGCAAAGTTGTATTATAAAATTTGGATGTATAGTTACTGCAATATTATTAAAGTATGTTTGATTCTATATATAAAATTTTTAGGTTAAGTATTCCGAATAGTTTCTAATTCCTTGGATTGGATAGGCATGTTATTTTTGATTCAGGAAAAAAAGGTTGATACGATAATAAAAAAGATATGACGTAAAAAAGAAAAAAGATTTTTGATAAGATTGATACGTGGGCAAACAAAAGACAAGAAACCTGGCGTGACGGCGGTCCAATCGAAACTGTCTTAATCGTACGTAACATCCATGATATTATTTTCAATTATGAGTGGAGAAATTGGAAGCATTAATTATTATTACGAAATCATTGTGTGTTATAATTCTGTTTAGATTCAAGAGTAATTAAAGTAACATTCTTATTCCGTCAATTTCTTCGATTTTTGTTCTTTTCTATAGAAAGACAGGAAAGATAAAAGGACCTTAAAGAGCGGCTCAAGAATCTTATAGACTTGGAATAAATTTAAGAAGGAAATTTTTTATTTACTTATAAAATAATTTATTAAAATTATTATTATTTTATTTAAAATATAATTTTATAATAACTTTTTTAGATATATTAGTAATAAAAAAAGAATTTTAAGATGGTTTTTTTAAGGGTTAAAGTCTTCGTGGGTCTTAAGCCGGGTCTTGATAGAGGATATATATACTGTTAGTATTGCTATGACCTCAATAGATAACTTGGAGCACAAGGAGAATGGTGGCGTCAAAACAGAGAAAGCAAGGGACAAAAAAGCCAAAGGGAAGGGAACAAAGTAATACAAGGGAACAAAAAATCCTTCTTTTTTTTATAATTGAAATATGTAAAAGTAGAAAGTAATTTTCCCACAAGAAACATGACCAGAACTTTTGCAACTAAAGTTGCGTACAGGAGATACAAGATAAAGGAATTTTAAACTTTTTCATGTAAATTTCGGCTCTTGGTTCCCTCTGCTCAACAAAAAGTTGTGTAAGAAAGATAAAGAAATTTTCAGTTAAAGCTGCAGTATTCATTCCGAGGAAGGAGTGATACAGTTTAATTTGGAGCACAAGGGAAGAAACCATGAAACATGCTCTAGAGTTGTGAAAAATGGCCTTCTAGGCAGGGGTAAACGGTAAAAATGATGGTCTAAAAAGAACTCCATCAATTTGTCCATCTTCTTGATTAATTTACATTACTTATATTGGCTTTGGCCTCACATTATTTACATTGGTTTTGACTTCATATTCCTTACATCCACTTAGGCCTCATGATTCATTCAAAGCTTTCCATCTCGCAATTAATGCATGTTATATATTGAACTCGACGGATCTTGAAAAGGTTTGATTCTCTAACATCTTCAAGGTCGACTTCAAGAATCTTATGAGCTTTGGACTTACACATTGGTCTCGGCCTTACAATTTACAAAGGTTCGAACCTTCCAATATTTGAATAGACTAAGAGTCTAAGGATTACAAAGCGAGTTCTAGCCTTCAAATCTCTCCAAGGTTGGATCCAAGCTTTATTCTATCCAAAGTTAAATACAAATGAGTTTTCCAATGAGATAAAATTAATGAACTTTTGCTCAGCTAACGATTAGTTAATTTAATTTGTAGATGTCCTCTTTTGCAGAAGTTATATGTTTTATTATTATTATTGTTTTAATTTTCATACATTAAATTTTAAAAGTCTCATTTTCATCATTTTTATTTTTAAAAGTTTTCATAATTTATAATTTTCTTGACAGCAATAATTTATAATTTTAAGAGTTGTGAAATATTATATATATGTGCTTAAGTTCATTATATTACGATATATTCAATGTATTCATATACTCCATTAGTGTATTTGTAAATAATTCAAGAAAAAATCACGAAAGCTAATAAATTAAATCAAGTAAATTTCTAAGAAAATGAAAAATTTGAGGGTTGCCCTCCTGGTCTTTTCCCCTGTTTTCTTATTCTAGATACTGGTACGTTTTTTTGTGGTTTCACACTGTTCAATTCTTATTTCAACGAAGGCAACACCTTTATTGTTGGCGGTTGGTTAAACGATTGTATTTTATTAAACTCTCCTAATATCTCTGTAGGTATAATTATCTAAAGAGTAATTCTAGTCAAATAATAATGTTAATTAGAATTAGATGTTTGATAGTATAAATATAAAATGATCTAATTAATAATTTTTTAGAACATGGTGATGTAAATTAACTATATGACAGAAAAGTTCTACACCACCTTACTTGCTAGAAGTAGAGTTTTGTTTTAGTCTTTGAAGAGTTTTTTTAAATTATTAATTATTAATTTTTATAAATGAGAAAATTTAAAATACACCATTTTTTTCTTTCATTTTTTAATAGATGTGCAGTCAAACAGTCTCAGTCACCGGTTTTATTCGTGACGACAAGGGGATGCAATTGTTGTTGCAGTTGATATTCGTGAATCGAGACGAAAAAGATGATAATCATGTCTTCTTAATAATAAATCAATTCTTTTGCTTAATCAATGGTCCATATCCCCCCTCCCTATTTTCTTCTTTCTTCTTTTCAAAATAATAGGAAAGCTACTTTTGAATTTGAGTTATCATACCCATCAACAGATTTTTTTGGATTTTTATGTAAAAGGTCTACAAACAAAATTAATAATTTTGATAATATAGATTTGTTCCTTTATAATTGAAAGGAATTCCAATGGCCACTCCTCAAATCGAATTGAATACACACGAAGAATTCTAAAAAATTAGTGGTTTCAATGGTCGTTGGTAACCTTGACCACGAAAAATAACAACTAAGAAACCATAGCCTCCTAGACTGTCACTAATTATAGTTCAAGTTTCATCGGAAACTTTCTACGGCCAACCAGGAGTTGTCATTAATTACATTATATTTCTCAATAAAAAAAAATAATAAATTTTCATCAAAAGAAAAAAAAAATCTAAGCCTCTCATTTAATTTGCTTAGTAATTTAAGTTTTTCTTTCTTCCTATCTCTCTCTATCTCAAGCCCCACTATTTCACTAAACAAAAAAGTACATTTGAGTGATATCATCATTGAAAGTCAGATACCACACCGACTTCTCTCTCTCTCTACTTTACGAGAGGACAAAATAATGAAGATATTGATCAGCAAGTAAGAACCCTTACGTTTCTTAATTACGGATACATTTTTTACAATTAATTAAGGATACATTTGAACAAGTCAGTCGTATGGCATCATGAAATCAAAAAGCAAATATAATGCACTATGAAATCTGTTGGGTCTGCTATCAGTTCTGCTTCTCTTAGAACCTACACAAGATCAAAAACAGAAAACACAACAAAGCAAGCAACCAAGGATCTACACCAGATTTAACGTGGTTCGGCAATGTGCCTACATCCACGAGAAATGGCAGCTCATCATCATCACATTGATAATGAAATATTACAAGTTCAATACAAGCAGCAGCTAGCTTGATCTCTATCGGTTTCTCTTAGCAAAACCTCTCCCAATCTCCTATCTCTCTTTCTGTTAAACTCTCTCTATTTTTCTGCTAAAAGGAAAACTCCCTTAATGAATAACATGATTAGATATATATATATATATACTCTAGTTGCTAGCTCTAGGAACAAAGGCTATCCTTTGGTGCCAAAAACCAATTTAGTAATAACAACTGAATTTAGTTATAATAACTAAATTTAGTAACTGAATTTAGTTATGACAGCACCACTTGAAACCTTTCCACTTGTGCCTTTAGTGATTTTGAGTCACATACCACAAATCTTCACATTGACTCCAAATCAGCAAGTGTCTATCTTATGATTCAGGGCTACACATCTACTAAACTTCCTTAGGCATCTTCAAAATTGATCAAGTCCAGGCAGTACTTGAACTTGACACTAGAAAGGGATTTTGTGAACATACCAGCAAAGTTTTATTCTGTTGAAACCTTCTCCACCTTTACCTTTTCATATTCAATCACATCTCTGATGAAGTGTAGTTTCACATCTATGTGCTTTGTCCTTTCATGGTAAATTTGGTGATTTGCTAAGTGAATGACACTTTGATTGTCACAGTGAATTATGACACAAGGTTGTGCTATTCCAAGTTCATTTACCATTCCTTTTAGCCAGATTGCTTCCTTCACTCCTTTAGTTAGGGCCATGTACTCTGCTTCAGTCATTAAAAGAGCAACAACTGATTGTTGATTTGCTTTCCAATGGATTGTTGTTCCAAACAAAGTAAACACATATCCGGTTAAGGACTTTCTTGTGTCTACATTTCCTGCAAAATCTGCATCTACATAGCCTGTGATTGCTGCCTCGTGTGCTGTCTTCTTGTACCTTAATCTAGCTTTCAAAGATCCATTTAGATACCTTAGTGTCCACTTCAAAGCTTCCTAGTGTGCACTGCCAGGATCTCCCAAGAACCTACTTATTATGCTTACTGCATGAGCCAAGTCAGGTTTGTTGCAAACCATTCCATACATTATGTTTCCAACACTACTGGCATAGGGTGTTTGATTCATTTTAGACCTATCTTTAGTGGTCTCTGGTGCTTAAGTAACAGATAGCTTTGTATGATGGCCAAGTGGTGTGCTAATAGGTTTGCTTTGATGCATCCTAAACTTTTCCACCACTTTCTTGTGGTAATTGCTTTGGGACAAGAATAGTTCACTCGTTGCTCTATCCCTATGAATATCAATCCCGAGTATCCTTCTAGCTGACCCTAGATCTTTCATCTCAAATTCTGTGTTCAAGCTTTCTTTGAGTTGCCTAATCTCTTCCTTGTTAGCACTTGCTATGAGGATGTCATCCACATACAAGAGAAGGTAGAGAACACACACTTTTTTTTTCAGGATATATACACAACTGTCATATCTGTTTCTAATGAAGTCATATCTAATCAAGAACTCATCAAATTTCAGATACCACATTCGAGGGCTTTGCTTCAGTCCATATAGAGATTTTTTCAACAAACACACCTTGTTCTCCCCTTCTTCAAAACCTTCAGGATGGTTCATGTAGATGGTTTCCTTCAGATTTCCATGGAGAAAATCAGTTTTAACATCTAGCTGTTCAAGTTTCAAATCATATTGATTTACCAAACCTAGCATGATTCTTGTTGAGCAATGCTTCACAACTGGTAAAAAAATCTCATTGTAATCAATTCCTTCAACCTGTGTAAAGCCTTTTGCTACCAATCTTGCCTTGAATCTAGGCCTTTGTATTCCTGGAATACCTTCTTTCTTCTTGAAAATCCATTTATATCCAACAGCCTTATGCTTCTTGGGTTGATCCACAAGTATCCAGGCCTTGTTCTTTCTTAAGGATTTCATTTCTTCATTCATTGCCAGAAGCCACAGCTGACTGTCTTCACCTTCAATTGCTTCCTTCCAGGTCTTTGGTTCTGAATTTTGAATCTCCTCAGCAACATTCAAGGCATAGCAGATAATATTAGCATGACCATACCTCTTTGTAGGCTTTGTCACCCCCTTTTGCTCTATCTCTAGTCAATTGATAATTGGACAAGTCATGCTGAGTAGCCAGCTCTTCATTATCTCCAGCTTCTGCTTGATCAGTGTGATAAATAACATTTCCACTGCCATGATCTGAAATCTCATAATGCTCTACCTCAAATTTGGTACTCTCACTACCTGAGTTGGTATCCTTCTGCTCCTTGCTTAGCATTGTCATTCTGCTTTCATCAAAGGTTACATCCCTGCTGATGATGCATCTTGTCTCACTAGGTTCCAATTTCCATAGCTTGTACCCTTTAACTCCTTCAGGATAACCAATGAACACACACTTTACAGCCCTTGCATCCAGCTTTCCTTGTTTAACATGAGCAAAGGCCAGTGATCCAAACACCTTTAATCTTGAATAATCAGGTGGTTCACTATTCCAAGCTTCCATTGGTGTCTTGCAGTCTAAAGCTGATGAAGGACATCTGTTAATCACATAGGCTGTTGTGTTTGAAGCTTCTCCCCAAAAGGTCTTTGGTAGTCTGACACTTAGCAGCATGTACCTCACTCTTTCCAAAATGGTCTTATTCATTCTTTCTGCTAATCCATTCTGCTATGGTGTGTGAGGGACTGTTTTGTGCCTTTTGATACCTATTTTTCTGCAAAACTCATTGAGTTGCTCTAAAACAAACTCCAGGCCATTGTCAGTCCTTAAAACATTTAGTTTTGTACCAAGTTGATTTCCAATAAGAGTATGCCACTCTTTGAATTTTTGAAAAGCTTCTGACTTATTTTTCAAAACATACAACCATACTCTTCTTGAGAAATCATATATCTATGATGGTGAGAAAGTATGAGCTTCCACCATGAGTTTTCACTCTAGATGGTCCCCATAAATCAGAATGCACATACTCAAAAGGCCTAGATGAAACATGAATACCAATGCCAAAGCTTATTCTATGTGATTTACCAAGCACACAATGATCACAAAATTCAAGTTTATCTAGTTTATCACCACCTAATAGATTTTGTTTCTCAAGTTCATGTAATCCCCTTTCACTAACATGACCTAATCTCAAATGCCAAAGTTTTGTTTTATCAATCAATGTATTACTAGATATTGATGCATGTCCAACAATAGTGGAACCTACAAGAATAAACAAGCCACTACTTTTATTCTTGTTACCCTTAGCAATGACAAAGGATCCCTTTGAAACCTTAAGAACACCATCCAAAGTTCTAGTTGAATATTCTAGATCATCAAACATGTTTATGGAAATAAGATTTCTTTTGAGTTCTGGAATGTACCTTACATTTTTCAGTAGATACTCTCTGTTATCAAACATATTCAGTCTCACAGTTCCAATGCCTTGTACCTTGTAAGGGTAGTTGTCTCCTAGCAGTACAGTTCCTGCTGGTTTTAGTTCCAGGGTTTCAAAATAGTCCTTTCTTGGGCTGCTGTGATATGAGCATTCAGAATCCATAATTCATTCTGTTTGTGTTTTGGTATTTGAAGCTACTAGAACACCTGCACTCTCATAACCTTCAGAGGCTTCAACTATGTCAGCAGAGTCCATAGATCCTTTCTTAATCTTGTCTAGGCAGTCTTTCTTGAATTGACCAGTCTTGTGACAATTAAAGCATTTGAACTTTGTTTTCTGGCCATTCTTTGAATCCTTTGACCTTGACTTGGACTTCTTTCCTCTTGGTCCCTTCTTTTCACTCCTCCCCCTTGAAATATTCAAGCTTTCACCATTATCCTCAGATTTGGAGTCTTGTTGTTTCTGCATCTCCTTGGTCCTTATTGATGTCTGGACTTCTTCTAGGGTAATGTCTTGATCTTTGCCATAAAGGATTGCATCCTTGAAATGTTCAAAGGATTATTGTAAGGAATTCAAAAGCAAAAGAGCTTTATCCTCCTCTTCAAGCTTTACTTCATATTTTTCAAATCATCAAGAATCTTATTGAAATCAACCAATTGCTCAGTGACTGTTCTTGATTCTATCATCTTGAAGGTGTATAGTTGTTGCTTCAAGCATAGCCAATTTGCAAGAGACTTTGTCATATACAAGGATTCCAGTTTCAGCCACATTGAGGTTGTTATCCTTTCTCTTGCAACTTCTCTTAAAAACTTTATCTCCAATGCATAAAATGATTGCACTTCTGGCTCTATCAATCTTTCTGATTTCTCCTTTAAGCTTAGAGATTCAGACATCCTTTCTTCTCCTTTAAGAGCTTCTGCACAGCCATGTTGAATCAAGATTGCTTCCATCTTGATCCTCCATAACCCGAAGTCATTTTCCCTTGAGAACTTCTCAATATCGTACTTTGTTGTTCCCATTTTTCTTGATCTTGATGTCCCCACAGGCGGCGCCACTTGTTGGATCTGCTAGCAGTTCTGCTTCTCTTAGAACCTGCACAAGATCAAAAATAGAAAACACAACAAAGCAAGCAACCAAGGATCTACACCAGATTTAACGTGGTTAAGCAATGTGTCTATATCCATGAGAAATGTCAACTCATCATCATCACATTAATCACGAAACATTACAAGTTCAATATAAGCAGCAATTAGCTTGATTTCTCTCGATTTCTCTTAGCAAAACCTCCGTTAATCTCCTAGCTCTCTTTCTATTGAACTCTCTCTCTATTTTTCTGCTAAAAGAAAAACTCCCTTAATGAATAACATGATCATATATATATACACTCTAGTTGCTAGCTCTAGAAACAAAGACTATTCTTTGGTGTCAAAAATCAATTTAGTTATAATAACTAAATTCAGTTACTGAATTTAGTTATGACAATATCACTTGAAACCTTTTCACTTGTACTTTTAGTGATTTTGAGTCACATACCACAAAATCTTATGGATAGAGTTTTGAAATAGTTCCAACCACACATTCCATTCTCTCCTTGCTAATGATAATTAAGCATATGTGCCCAACAAACTAGGTGGGAAAATGAGTAGTGTTGGCTTTTATTGTTCTGTATATCCTTTGGTTATTTTCAATGTATTCTTCATGGGTATAAATTGGATCATAACCACTGAGATTTGAACCTCTATTTATGGTTCTCGCTTCGCATATGGATTTACGGTACCCCTTGTATCTATTGTTCAATATATTCTTATTTTGTCGATTAAAAAAAACTAGTTAGGAAAATGAGGTAGAAATGAAAATTCGCTAAAATTTTATAATTTTTAGAGGTCAAAAGAATGAACTTTTGAATGTTTAAGAAATTACTGTACTAGTTTTACGAATGTCAAAAATTATTTTTGATATTTATAAATAACTGATAGTATTTGATTAGAATATGATAAACTCGAATCTAAAATCGCAGCAAATAATTTTCTTAGCCGTTTAAAATTTGACGGCCAAGTTCTGTAAAAAAAAAAACTGATGGCTTAACAACAAGTGTTAATGATGATAATAAATTATTGTAATAACTTTCTTGGCAGGTTTTAGACCGTCACAAGTTGTAAGATTAGGAAAAAATTTATAAAAATTAAGGACCTCATTCATCAATCATCATGAACAGCCTCTTACTATAAATTGTTTTAAAAAATTGAATAAGAAAAACAGCAATTCTCCAATTTTGTTCACCTATATAAAGTTAAACTCAGCTTTCATCATGTATAACTTTTACAAAGCTGATATAAAATATGTTATCGTAGTACCTAGACTCTTACTATAAATTATCATTTGATCTTGTCTAAATAAATTATCATTTTATCTTGTCTAAAACCTTGTCGTGGAAAAAAGGAAGATCAATATGAAACTTTAATTAACCTAGACTCTAGGTAATGATTATTTTGATTTAATGGCACTGACGGCTCTAAAAGGAGCCAAAGTATATTAATTAGAGGGTAAATCCCGCATATTCCTCAATCATAAAGAATATTTTAAAGAAAGTATTACTATAAATAAGTTCAAATGCAATGCTATATTTTTGTATATTAATAAGTTTTTGTATTTTTTTCTTTCTGAAGAAACAAGATTTTGTAAGAAAGAACGTGCTTCTGCTTCCTAATATTCCAAAGAGCAATGCTATATTTTTAGCAATACTTGTGGTACAAAAATGCATACCAAAGGAATAAGACCAATAGGAGGAATTTATAACCATACACGGTTGATTTAAAGATAAGTTCTTGTTAATTAATGTCTTTGAGGTAAAATTATGAACAATGTAATTTTTTACTTTTCAATAAAATCATTTTTACTTAAATTTTTTTTAATCAATATTCTTAAGGTACGAGTTAACATTTGCTTAAAAATATAATAAAGATTGTTTGCGTTCAAAAATATGATTCATGCAGGTTTCTGGCTTGCATCATTTTATTCGTACTATCCAACATTATTCTAATCCAAATTAAGTTGATAACATAAATCATTGTTATGAATCATTTTTACATTTCATTATTGTAAATTTTTTAGATAAAAAACTGTACCAAAAAAAGAAAAGGATCGAAAACACATGTTTTTTGTTTTTTTTCAACCATATTGCACTATTTTGCAGCTATAAATTAAAGAATACTTTTTTAACAGACATTAATAACGAATTCTTAAATGGTGATTTACATAGATCCATCTAAGGCAAGGTAATGGTTTTCCAAATTGTCTGCAACTTTAACACAATATAAATGAGGCTTCAATGAGTGTGATGTGATTAATTACAAACGTCATTGAAAATGAGTGTGATGTCTGGTAGGAGACACACCCTTTGGCATTTAACGTCACACAAAAAAATTGCAGACAAAGCGGGGTCACCGTCGCGTCACATCCTTATTTGCATTCCCACCACTAACTAAATTTCTAAATCAAATCTTATGTTTGTGACTGGTGATTAGGTCATACGTACGATATTTTCTTTTTGCGTGCTACCTAAAAATAAATTCTTTTCAAACTTTTTTCTTTCTTTCTTTCTTTAAGAAGCATAGTGTGACTTCAAGTTTTTTAACCATTTCTCTCTCCAATGTTCTTGGTGACCATGGCCGGCATAGCCGCCTACGTCCACCAGCCAACGGTGGCTACCGGCGACCATAAGAGAGAAGCAGGAATAAAATCGGGACAAAGGGCAAAAGAATATATATAATTGAAAACTAGCTAGCTAAGATCTTGGTTAGAGAAGAAACTAATAATAGGAGAGAAGAAGAATCGAGGGAATACAAGAGCAATAGAATATAGGTAAATTCCACACACCATGTAACTTACAATTGATTGAATACATATTACAGGCACAAATTAGTTACAAAAAAAAAAAAAAAGAACAAACCGACATGTAATTTAGTGGTGCAATTCAGTCGAAAAACTGATGAGCTAACGACGAGGATGAAATTGCACCTCATAATTTTATTTTGAGATCCTGAAAATATCACATTTACACACATATATAATACATATGGAGAGATTTTAATAAAGTAAAGAAACATTACATAGTGGTACGTAATTGCTATGAATTGATCATGATGTTGATGATGAGATATGTTGTGAGGATGAAATTGGATGGTGGTGGATATGTATTTGTGTGGTCATCAACTACCACTCCCTTTCCCTTTCCTGCGTGCAAAAACGTCCCTCATCTTAGGTAACGGTGTACCACTTGGGCTAGTAGTGGTTGAAGTGTTGGGAGGATTACTAGGTCTTGAACTATAGAAAACATCTTTGATGGCTATTTTTGGTGGTGTTTCATGCTGGCTAGTGTTTGAAGTTTTAGGACCGGAAGAGTTGCTTAAGCTATTGGGCCACAAAGCTTTTTTTATGAGATTTTTGGAATCAGCCATTGATGGGAGCTAGCTAGCTATGTAGAAGGAGAAAAGGAGAAGTGTTTTATGAGAAAAATGAGCAAGGACTGGGGTATTTATAGACAAATTCGAAGATTCTAGATTGCTAATTTGCATTTGTAATTTAGGGTTATTACATTCTCATTTCTAGTCGTTTTAGGTTTAATTTGCATCTCATTTTAATTTCGTATTTTCGTTAATTTCCATCATCATAAAGTCATTGATGCATATATGTATGCATAATGCATGCACCATCATCATCGATTTCAGTATCACACAACGTTGTTACCGACTTTGGACTTACCTAATCTACTTTTCTATTCTTTAATTAATGAGTCATTAATTAGCGTACATTTAAGGCAATTACAAATTTTATAATTAACTGATGAGTAATGACATAGTCAGAGTTATGAACAGTGACCGGCGTAAAGAAATCATCATAATAACAAGGAAAAGGGTAATCGATCAGTAGGTAAGAATATTGGTTAAAAAAATTTAAAATAAAATTATTTTTTATTATAAAACGAAAAATTGTTATTTATGATTTTTTTACATATTCTTATAATTTATATAATAAATATTTTTCTTTTTAATTCATCAATAAAATTCTTTTTCTTTATAGTTTCTTAATTAAGACACTAATTAATATTTAGATAATAATAACTTTAATGAATCACAATTAATTAAATTAATGAAAAAATGTTGCATTTTTCTAACTGCTAATTCATTAAGACAAGATAAAAAGGAGTACAAAAAGAGGATGATGATACCTGTAGTGGTACCACACCCGATGGTCAATAAAAGCTGCCATATCCAAAAGAAAAAACTGCATCATCCTCTTCCTTACAACCCTCTATTTCCCACCTTAACCATGACTAGCTCCAGAACAAAATGCTATCCATCAAACTAGTATCATCAAAATAACTTCCCTTAAAACGGCCATTATTTCTGCAAGTCCAAATATTCCAGACAATAGATCGAACTCCATACAATTTGCCAAGCCTCATTAGATGTTATTGATCCTCCGAATAAAGCATGTTGTAGAAAAAAATATATTACTATGCTACTAATAGTGAATCACAATTAATCAGCTTAAAATTTTTAATCGCGTCATAAAAAAACATCATTTTTTTTTACAAAAAAAAACTTTTAAAACTTATTATACTTGTCCAAACTCAACTTTTAAACGCGTCATAAAAAAACATCGTCTATAACGCTTTGTTTTTAATGTTTTTCTTTATATTTTCTCTTCAAATGGGTAACTAAACTATCGTAAATTCAACCTACTGACAACCAAAATTGATATTCACGTGAATCATGACACGATAGAATGAACAAAAAAATCTGTTATTTTCTACTTAATTGAATTAGAATTACAATTATCCTGATTTTTGAAAGAAATAAAAAAGGAGTAAACACCTAATTTATTTCATATAAAAATTATTCAACCAATTCAGTTTTTAAAAGTTATTAAATAATATCTTAAAATTTTTAAATCTGAAACATTTTAATCCTTGTTAAGTAGTACATCAGTATTTAAAAAAGATGTATATATTTTTTAATCAGTAAAAGAAATTAAAGGTATATTTATATATATGTAAGGCGCAGAAAAGGGTGCTCAAACCCAATCATAATGACCCTTCCACAAAAAACGCCAGACTCAAATCCAAGCTTTAGTCAAATATACTATAATTTCTGACCTGTGCAAAAGATACGTTCTTATACCTTTCTGTTTTTAGTAAATATTTTTTCTTAAATAAACATTTCACGATAATTTTAGTAATGAGGAGAGAGCGAGATAAAAAAAAATGAGATAAGTGTGAAATAAATAAATTATATGTAATATAAAATAAAGAAGTTTTAGTAGAAATTGTATTTTCTTCTTGTGATAACTTTTATAATAAGACGAAAGATAAAAAGGAAAAAAGTGAGATAAAATGAGTGATATGATAAAAATTATATTGAGAAATGAAAATTACTACCTATAATAAAACTGTTGAGGAGAAATTGTGGTGAGTATAATATTATTCTTTCATTTCCATACTTTATGCCCTTTCTTGTTGGGTTCCATCACTTGTCTTTTAATCTAGAATTGTCAACGATTTGGTGTTAGAGGTTCCTTAGCCGGGAATTTTAGAAGTTTCCTAGTGAATTGTGGCGTCTGACTACTTTTAACTTTTTTTTTATAATAATAATAAAAGTCCGAAAGTTAATCAGTTTGAATCATCTCTATAGCTGCACATACTTCAGAAGAAAAAAAAACGCACATGAATCTGAATCTGGATATACACAAGAATTTCCAAAGAATGAGTTCTAACTTATTGATTGTTTTTCTCTTTTTGGAATAAGAAACTCGTAGGGTTAAATCAGTTTAGGACGATTAAAAAAAAAAACACAGTAACACCCTTTTCTCTTCTTTCCCAAGTCGATCATTATCTATAGTCATCGGTGACTATAATTCTGGGGTTCAAATTCTGCCGGCGACGACAAATTCCTCCGGCCAACCATGGTCGCCGGCGACCACATAATCGACGTGGTCACGACCCAAATGGACTGAGAGAGACAGAGAAATCGGAACAGAAGTACCAAACCATGACACATGATAATAAATACAAGGGAAGAAAGGAGTAGAAGAATCTAGGGCAATATATAATAATAGAAACAAAAGACAAGTGCACCACTATATAACTTTATAACTTAATCTCAAACATAATAACAACGGAGATATTCAAAATTAAAAAATAAAATAAACATATGCTAAAACACACGTGGATAGTGTGGGTGGTACGAGTAGGTGGTGAATATTGCTAAGAACTAGGAAGGTTGATGATGAGATATGAGGAATAATTTGGTGTGTTCATCCACTAGCTCCAAGTCCTGCGAGCAAAAGACTTTTTAATAGTGGGTAATGGTGTTCCAGCCCTAGAGGTTGAAGCATCAGAAACACTAGGAGGATTGTTTGGTTTGGTATAGTAGCAAAAGTCTTTCATGGTAAAGGTGCGTGCTTGCTGTTGCTGGCTTGAAGAATCAGAATCCTTAGGAGGAATATTGCTTGGTTGGGAGTAATAGCAAACATCTTTCATGGTAAACTTGCGTTCTTGTTTCTGGGTAGTTTCTGTATGAGAGGAACTAGTACCTTTGTTGGATCGATTTTTTGGGTAAAAAATTTTCTTTGCGTCGGCCATTGATGCTATAATTAATTAAGCAAGAGCTAAAGAGAGGAAAAAGATTGTAATTAGAAGAAGGCCAAGTAATAATATTTATAAGGACAATCCGAAGATTCTAGATTTAATTTGCCATCCCTAGCTAGTATTTTTGGGTTTTGCATTTCACTACCATTTCCATTCCATTTAAATTCCAATTAACGGAGAAAAATTTTCAAAATCCTTTTTTTAAAGTAAAAAATAGGATGTTAATAAATTTTCCATTTCATTTCACGCATTACACACGTAAGCTGCAGGTAGCGAGGGTGAGAAGATTAGGTGAGAGAATTTGAATGTGGCATGACTCTTAATTTCGTGCTCATACCATTAGTCGATAACACCTCTATCTTTCTTACATTGTCCATTCACGTGGAATAAATCCTGTGGGTTGCGTGTATCGAAATCTATGTCGTCAAATATAGGCATCTTAATTTATTGTTTAAGATTTTGGTTTTGCATTTGAATTCCATTTCATTCTTAGTTCCATCTAAATTCAAAAGAGCATGGAAATATTCACACATTCAATTCTCTTATTACACGTAACACATATACGGCTTAAAAGGTAAAGTCGGTGAGTTTGCATGCACCATGCATTCATGCTTCTTATAACATCGGCATGTCGGCTTTCTATATATCACGTCGTTGATTTATTTATTTATTTTACTTTCACTTGAGAACGCCATTGGATTAATTATATTTAAATCAGCCAATTAAAGTAGGCATTGAAATTTGAGCCAGTCTTGACGTATAGAGTTGGTGTGGCTGGTTTAGTTTATTATTCATTGTAACGAAAAATATATTATTTTCTTATAATTTTGTCAGCAACTTCTACAATAACCGAAAGATAAGGAAAAAAATAAAACCAAAATACGATCCAAAACAATAGGATATTACTAACTAATATTGTTATGGCATTGATCAATGGACTAAAAAAAGAAAATATTTATTATATAAATCATATAATAGTAAAAAAAGTCATGAATAATATAATTTTTCGTCTCTCAATAAAAATATTTATATTTTAAGTTCTTTAACTAATGTCCTTAAAACACTGGTTAATATTTATCAAAAAATAAATATTATAAAAGTGTCATTTGTTATAATAATATATTAATGTTTTAATTTTTTAAAATTATTGATGTTTTGTAAATCTAAAGAATCATTCATTAGTTATTTTCACCTATAGAGTATACTTATCTTTCTTTAATAACTGCTACAATGATAATTTATCATAAGCAATGACATATTTAATAAAAATATTTTAGTTTGAATACAATAAGATTTTACTCTTACTGTATACATTAATCTTAAACCTCAATTAATACGAAACAGAGAGGTAGTAATTCATAAGTATCCTTTAATATTATCTTTGTCTGACCCAAATTTATGCCTGTCGTGACGATTTAACCACCGTGAAATAATTTGCGGAAATAGCGAAATGCCGAAATGTTTGATATATTGTCATGATGAATTCCATTATTCATTTAAAATTTTCCCATGCCCAGCGTGGGTGAGATAAAAATAGATAGTCAAAAAATGAAACCGAAGATTGGATCAATTTCACTTTCCAACAGTGGCTAACCTTAACATGTTTAGTTGTTGACCAGTTCTAAATTCTCCTACGTCATCTTCCAATTAATTATCGTAATTCTTTCTTCAAGAGAGAAAATAGTAATTTATTATTATTATTATTATTATTATTATTATTATTATTATTATTATTATTATTCATGTTTAGGATACAGTAACTTACTTTTTCACTTTAAGAGAGCATACAGCTGAAATATATTAATATTTATATGTGAATATGCATTTCCATTATCTTTAAGATCTGAGCATGTTTGGGATACAGTAATTTACTTTTTTTTTTCTTTCTATTTTTTTTTAAAAAGAAATTTGATTAAAATTATATCACACTTAAAAACACTCCTTTTTAATGAGTGTTTGAATACCACAAAAATCGTGATAGATCCAATAAATTCACATAATAAGATACATAATTTTTTTATAAACCACAAGAAGTTACTTGAAAGGTATCATAATTTTAACCTCCACCGTGATTCCAAACATACCATTACTCTTGCAAGACCCTTCCAAAGCACAAGTTGGGGCATTGACAAATGACACTAAAACAAAATCAAGGAGTAGTTAATGCGATATCTTACAATATCGCACCTGAAGCTTGGTGCATTTGGACTTATATGCGTCAGTCCAAAAGCTCCACTTTGACAGAACCAATACATTGCCCATTTACACGTATTGGTGATGTGAACATAATTTTCAAGTGCCTAAGCTATACGTTATATTTTTCAATTAACCTTCCTAACGGTTAAAGCCTTGTCTCTCATTGCTTCCTTTAATTATAAGATTCTATAATTAATGAGAAATTCATTCTGCCTTTCCTAAATTTAGGTTTCAATACTAACAACATGGTCTTGTTTAATCGATAATAATTGTCAATTTATTTGATTATATGGGCTGAGAAACAGTCTAAATACATATATTTATAGTAATATTCTGCTATTAGTGCCGTGCAGGATTTTTTCTGTCGATTGTGTTCCTCACAAGTCCTCACGAAATCTTTACCAACAGCTATTTTTAAAATAGGTTCAATAAATTGTATATAGTTTTTTTAAATGTACTTTGACTACTTATTATGTAAGTACTTAAGTATAAGCTATTTTTAAAATAAAATAAAAACAAAGTCAAACTACTTTTATGTAAGTTTTAAATTATTTTAAAGAGTTCGTTGAAATAAATTAATCTTTTTTATAAATATATAATAATTTATTTTCATAATTTCTCTAAAATACTTTGACTAATAATACTTATAAAATAAATCTAAATAAACTGTAAATAAATTCTTTCCGATAGACATAAAGTCACTTCGAAAAGTAAATAAAAAATATAGTAATGAAGGATTTCTGATCCTCATTCTAACACCAGCCAATCTCGGATCACCCATCACACGTTTGACTATAATTTTATGGCGGCTGTATGGCTTGTCGATTAATTTGGTCATAATCGTTTATTTATATAATAGATATTTTTTAGCCAAACAAAATATTCATAGAAAGATGTATACTGTAATATAAAATTATTATATGTGTGTGTGTGATTTTATTAACAAGCTTTTAAATTTTTTACTAAAAAGTGAAAACAAAATATTTCACACAATCACATTAAAATTAAAAAATGTTTTTTTTAATTAATTCTTAAAACAATAAGAAGTGTCCAAAATAGTGGATAGCATTTGTCAACATAGAATTATATAAACTTGAATGCATCCTAATTAATTAATTAATGATAATTAATTATCATTAATTAATTAGGTCAATGGAGATGACGGATATAAGATGGTTTGGTAGGGACTCTCTTGGGCTTCCAGGTTTCCCTGCGTGAGACTGAGGTCTGCCGTAGGTCTCATCCTTATCCCCACCACATTAACTAACTAAATCAAGTCTTATGTTGCGATTAGCTATAGATAACCCGCATTGAAATCATAGGCACATTATTTTCTTAACGTGCGCTGCTTTTATAATTAAAATAATCACATACTTTTGAACGTCTTTTTTTCTTTTTAAAGATACATCGATGTGACATTTTAATTTATAATAACAGTGAAACATTAAAGGTAGTTTCAAACTTATTCTACCTACTCATCAACTGATCCAGTGTTTGGAGGATTACTTGGTTTTGTTTAATGGTAATCTTGGGTGGTGTCTCATGCTGGCTAGTGTTTGAAGTTTTAGGACCAGAAGCGATAATGGATCCAGTTTTTTGCCCACAAAGGTTTATTTATAAGGTTTTTCGAGTCGGATTAATGGAGATGTAAAGAAGTATTCTTATACGTACATTCGAGTATTCTTATATTTTTTTAAATTTAATTTACTCTAATATTGAGTTAATTGAACTTTTGTTTTGGTATTCTAATTTTGCAAATATGGTGTCTTATTCTTTTTCCCATCAATTTAATTCTTACTGTTTTTATTACATAGTTGCAATTTATCCTTTAATGTGACGTCTAATATTTAATAAAATGCTAATGCTACAGTTACGTCAACATAAAAATAAAATGTCACATCACCATTTTCATTAAAATAACAGATTACATAATTAAAATAATAAAAAATAGTAATTATGAAAAAAAAAATCTCGAAATGACAATAATAAATAAAAAAAGACAAAAAATGTACGTACCAGTAATTAATTGTTTTTAAGTATTACTCATGAGTTATCGGGCATGTCACATGCAATGCATATTTGCATGGTCGTTCCATCATCACCACCAGCTATAGTCCCTAGCATGTATCTAATTGAATTATATAGTGTTGATTTTAAAACATGCCATGGAAACACCATTTGATTCTAGAAAATCAAATACAGAAAAATCAACGCATTAAATTTGCAATTGGCGTTGAATTTTGAGCACCCTGTGACGTATAAAATTTATTATTATTATTATTATTGGTCTCAACGAACAATTTATCTTCTCTTTTCATTGTAACTAAAATCTTTTATTAGCTTTAGTCTTAAGCAACTCCAAATGTGACAAGGTCAGCCCTACATAAAATTCATGGTTGTTTGTTTTATTTATAATATTATTATAGTTACGATCGCCACTAGCAGTCTACCACGTTTATATCAGCCACCCAAAATTCACCAAAAAGTAGAGAGTAATTCAGGATAATAATGGTATTCTTCTTACGATATGTCATTTTAATATTATTCACTAATAATAATTTTTTTTCATTTCAATTTATATTATACTCCTTTTTTTAGGTGAATTTAAATTATACTCCTTTGGTCCCATTACTATGGAAGTATAAGAGAAAAAAATTATCTCAAAATAATTATTATTTTAATTTTTTAATATAATATTAATTATCTTCTTTTATTTATGTCTCTTATAATATTAATGGTCGACAACAAAATCTATAACTGAATTAATGATTATATAATGTTAAATATGTAAAATTATTATTATTCTTTTTATTTATTTATTACTTTTTTTATTTGTATAAAATAATTTAAGACGATAATTATTTTAAAATGGCAGAAATATATAAATCTTATCTTAAGATTGAAAAATCCGTGAATTGCACAGACTACATACTTGTTCTATCTAAGAATGAACTCCTAATTTCTCCTAAGTTCATCTAAAGTTTCACGGAAAAAACAGCTCCACAAATTACTCATTAATTACCTTTTATTCTTCAGTTGAGAGAAATTTTTATTTCGAATAAATCACAAAAACTTGATGCATCCCCTCTACTCATTATTTTTAATTTGATTAGATAACTTTAGAAAATTAATTCTACTAAATAATGGATTCCCAATCATGTCCATGTGGTAAGATTAAACAGTGATAATGCGACTAATTGCGATGTCCTTTTGTTTTTTATTTCCGGTCCGTAACTAATTGGAATGTTTCAACTACAGATAACCCCAGATTAGTAGGTGGGCCAAAATTTCATTTGGGTCCCCAACCAACGCATACCATTCATTCATGAGTGTTGCTAGATGCACCCAACATTATTGTTGGTACATCCAACATTTAAGGTGAAATGACAAAAATATATTTGATCCGTAAGTCATTTAAGTTGATCCGTAAAAGTCTTACGAATCAACTTGATCCGTAAATTTTTTATGGATCAACTTGATCCGTAAGCTTTTTACGGATCAAGTTGATCCATAAAACTTTCATGGATCAAGTTGATTCGTATTATTTCATAAAAGACTTACAGATCAAGTTGATCCGTATCAACCTTCCAGATCAACTTGATCCGTATGATTTATGGACCACCCTCACACACACCCATCACAAATGCGAAAAAAGTGCAATGACATTTTTGGTATTTTAAGAAAATGCTGGGTGCACCTAGCAACACCCTATTTTTTTCTTCTGCACAAAACCGCGGAAGTAGGACTATTGGGTCTTGGTAAAGCTATAAAATAATAACAATTGTTATATACACATCCATTTATTACTAATATACCTCATGTTGCATTTATATTTTCAAAAGGCAATTTCTATTTTCACTATTCCTCTTTACTAGTACACTCTCCTTTTTTCTTCCTAAAATACCCTATTAAAAAGTAAATGTACACTCCTTTCTCCTTCATCTCTCTCTCTCTCACTTTCTTTAGCAAAACGCACACTCCCCTTATCTGGAATTGCATCATAACTCCAACAAATGTCTTTCTATTTGAGTTTTATTCTCTCCTATCTTTCTCATTACTTATAACGTTCTTTCTACTCGTCATTGATCATTTCATGTCACTTATTATCAGATCCTTCTCTTTTCAAACAATAGTTATACTACAATGTATCACAACATGCCACTTTCGACTCACCATAAGAACGACGTGTACAATAGGAGAAAAGAAGAAAAAAAAAAAGAGAATGAGATCCTTATTAATGAGTTAAAAGATGGCATGGGGAATTTTTATAAATGGATATTTTCATTCTTTTCCACAACTGCTATAATTCAAATATCCAGTGTATACATAAGCGTCGTATAATAAGCTTTATAATTTTAAAAGACCAAAAAAATAAAAATTAAATAAAATGAGTAATATAAAAAAATAACAAATTATAAAATTTGTTACAAAAACTTGTTATATATAATATTAATCTAATTAACAATATACTGATAGTATAATTTTGTATACTATGATATAATAATAAATTTTTGTGTATAGTAAAATTATTTTTATAATAATTATTTAAAAATTATATTGAAAATAATTTTTTATCAACCAACGATGTAAGAAGTTTTACATTCATATAATACCCGTTACTTTTTATTTAAAGAGGGTAGACTAAACACCAAGTAGTTTAACAGCTACCAAAAAGAAAGTAAGGTCAATTTGATTAGTGATTTTTTTTCTGAATGATTTGATTAGAGTGATGAAAAATAATTAAGAAAAAGGAAAAAAGTTTGAAATTTAAATTGAAGATAAAATAAAAAGAAAATGAATTTTTATTATCAGAGGCTTCTTTTTTTTTTTTTTTTTTTACTTTCCCTTGAACAAAGTTTGAGTAAAAACAATTTAATAGGCCCAAACTACTTCATTATTATATTGACCCAAACTATTTAGTTTATAGAAATATGTAAAAATTCGATTTTAATTTCTCAAATTTAAAACATCTTAAATGGATCTAGTAGTTTTTATGACAACATGCATGCCACTTTTGACTCACCGGGAAGAAAAGAAGGACGAAATCGTAATTAACGAGTTAATTAATGGGGTGCGATTTTGTTTAACATATAAATGGATATTTTTATAATTAAATGTAGAATTACATTCAGATAATTAACTGGTCAAGAGAAAAGAAAAGAGGGGCAGGTAGACTATAAACTCATTTTTTGTTGCAACAACGCAAGGAGGATTGTAGAAAGTAGAAACAACCAGCAAAAAGAAAGAGCAACGAGCAACAACTCAAATCTCCAAGGGATACTGAATTTTATCTTCTTCTTAAATAAAGTCTTATGTTCCTATTTTATGAATAATAAAGACATAATTAAGGAAAAAAGTTTTATTAAAAATAATCAGTCAAAAATTATTATCGAATATTTCATATTAATAATAATGATAAAAGAAAATGCAACGTTAGGAAGCCGTCAAATCTCTTACGCAAGAGCGAGAAATTGCCCACTATTCATGGCGGTGCGTGTGTCTGAACGCAAAAACACACTTGCTTACTAGTCGGCCACACATCACACCATCAACGTCTGTGATTGACTTGTTTAGAAACCACTCTCTCCAGCCAACTTCCTAAGAATCTCAAAACAAATTTACTAATGCTATGTTCAGATTCATAAGAATACATGAATAATAATAACAATTTTAGGGTTTTGTCTATATCCTTTCACTTTCAATACATAATTCCAAACACCATTAATTGATTGAATACTACCAGCCTACAATGAAACAGTACAAATGTTTGAAAAGAGGAAAGCATTCATCTCTTTAATATATCAAAACCTGGAAAAAAAATTATCAAAGCATATCCAGAAAAGCTGGAATTAATGCACGAATATTGTCATTTAAAAAACTTTGTACGTAAGAACCTAATGATTAATTGAACAAGGCAAAAGACAGATTGAAAAATACGTTGACTGAAAGGAAGGCCACATCCATCCATTGTGCTTGCTAAGCAAAAGAAATTAAACATAATTAATATTATTAAAGGGAGCATAAGGTTCTCAAACCCTAAGAAAATGACAACAATGTTACGTCCCTTGCACAATTAACTCTAAGATCTAATACTTTTAAGTGGACACATACACTAATCTAAGAAATCTATACGAGAAATAATCAACTTTAGCAACAAATTTTGA
The DNA here is from genome assembly GCF_004193775.1 of Glycine soja. Classification (NCBI taxonomy): domain Eukaryota; kingdom Viridiplantae; phylum Streptophyta; class Magnoliopsida; order Fabales; family Fabaceae; genus Glycine; species Glycine soja. Next base: position 51,883,577 of record NC_041019.1, on the reverse strand, counting down.
AGCCCAAGTCAACTTTGGCAACGATTGAAGAGATCGAAGACCAAGTTCAGTCTTGGTGAGATCCATAATGAGTAGCAGAAAAAGGAGAAACACAGTCATTAATAATTCATTTCTTCAACATTATAGAGTACAGTATATGCATCTTCAATTTTCCACTCATCATTCCAAATCTTGTACACGACTACCCGAGCACAAAATTATCAATCTAGAAATGAGTAAGAAATTCTTTTGCTCCTTGATCGAACTGGTCTCCCACATCTTTTTCCTGCTTCCTCCATTCTTCTGTGAAAATTACAAACATGCTCCCAATATTCCTGTTAATCACAACTCTTTAATTGTTAGGATATTAATTTTGCCCTTCTGGGCTTCAGGCACTATATAGAAGAATTTTGATTTTCCTGGCTAGTAAGTAATTAAGTGCAGCTTTAAGATAAAAGTCTACAGCTGCGTACATAAGCAAGTTGACTAGCTCAATTCTGCATTGAGCTCGATTTCATCCTGTCTTTAATTCTAGCTTTACACTTAATATACTAGTGCAGTGCAAACAATGGAATTTAATAATAATGGAGCAAACATTGAATTTTTTTTATTTCTTTTATCAGCATGGAGCTGCAAAAATAGATGAAAGGAAGGCAAATTCAAAATGATTGTACTGCCACTGTGAAGAAGCTTAATTAGGGCTAGGCTCCATTCAGCAGAAGCTTCGTGTGCACAAGAATCAGACCTTGTTCTTACTACCATAGTTGACCACAAGAACATTGTCTAAATGTCTCAACTTTCTTAATTAACAGTGTAAAGGAGGAAAACAAAGCGTGATAAAAGGGATCAGGAAAGGGAATAAAATTGTGTGGAAGTTTATTTCGCTTTTTAAATATTATTAGTTTATTATCTTGCTTCTAAAATTGGTAGTGGTTTAATTTAGGGTTTCTGGGTAGGCAAGATTTGCATTGAGGTTATACTGATCTGTGTTGGTTCCTACAAACTTTTTTAATTTTTTAGTATAATATAGATGTATAATTATAAATCGTTTTTACAATTTAAAATACAGTGAAAAAAATTAATATACAATAAAAATATTGAGTACATGAGTATTTATTGTTCTCCCAACTTAAAATTTCTAAATCCGTGGCTCTTGGTTACTACTGACAATTGCAGGAATTATTATTGGTTCTCTTCTACTTTGCATTGTTGCTAAGATAGGACTCCTGTTGGTGCATCTGATCTAATGTTTTTGGCTCACCTTTATCTTTGGTTTCTTGTTTTTGGTTGCCTGCTGTGAATGTTACGAGACTATAGTGCTATTCTTTTTTTTTAGGCGGTCTACAGTGCTATTTTACATTGCACTTTCTTGTAAGTACTTCAGAGGGGTGAAGTATGAGTGGATGTTATTTAATGTGGGAAGGTTATTTCAGAAACATTGCAACTTTGATATCTTCAGATATAGTCTTTTTTTATAACTTGATTTGCATTTGGTCTGTCGATAAAGGGATACTACTATAGATTTTTTTTGGCTTGTGGAAGGTAGTTATGGGGTTTGCTACTTAACTTTTATCATGTCGGAGGTTTATTTTTGAATTGTCTATATATCTGTATCAATCTTTTGCGTTGAGTATCACTTGTAGTCTTCTTTTTTTTTTTTAATAAGATCTTGTAGTCATCCTTTTAATAAACTTTCATTTACTTTTAAAAACAAAAATCTTGTACAATTTGTATTGATCTTTTTCCTCTTGATCGCCTTATTATGAAAAAAGAGTGACAATATCAAGGAGAGGCGGTTGTTTATATATAAAATTAAGATTCTTTGTTTACACATCTCCTTCTCCTTTTTGGAAATAATAGCCCTAAGCGCCCCCCAAAAAAAACATTAAGAAAACTTCAGCATGAAAAATAACAGAAACAAAGGATGAAACTAAAGGATATATTACAAAAACCTAGGAACTTACGTTGTTCTTATTCTTAAACAAAAGCACTTGACACTACGCAAACAAATTTAAGCAACACCAGATTGAAAAGTAACTGAAACAAAATATTTCAAACACTCACAAACGTCCATATTCCGCTTAAACAAAACCACTTGACACTTCAAAAACAAAATTAACAACATCAGAATTGAAAGTAACTGAGACCATGCAAAGACTTCACACACCCACAAACATAATTGTTCTTAAACAAGCACACTTGACACAACACGAAGCAGAACCTAGTATGAAATTTCATGGTATGTGATCATCCATTAATTAATTCCCTCCTGGTCTGCGGCTAAAGACTTGCTGAATTGTGGGTAATTTTGTTCCCTTAAGCGTGGAGCTATTGGAAACCTTTGGAGGCTTATAACGATCTGAATGCAAAACATCTTTGATGGTAATACTACGGCTAACCTTGAGGTTAGTTAGCTTCTGAGGCCCTTTTGAAGTAGTTGGCTTGGTGGAACTTTCATTAGGAGAATCTTTTGAGGCATTATTCATTGTGAGTGATTGGAGAAGAAAATAAAAGGATTATTAGTAATATGTGAGCTTGAAGACAGAAATATAATGAATGAAGGGTAGCAATGAATGACAACAAGTAAATGGGTGGTTTTATAATTGGCAACCCCGGGTGACCTAGGTTTGTGAATTTGCTTGCAATTACCCTTTCATCTTCCTTCCATTATACATCCATGAAATGGGGTAGTCAACATTTTCCAAAGGGAAAAGAGGAATTGCTTCAATTTCTGCGAGGGTAGGCGATGAGGAGTGCAATATGTGTTTGATAGCTCAGTTGGGTCCCACGATTGTTAGGGTTTTAAGAGGATACTTCGTTTTTTATTAGCAAAAAAAATTCTACATTAATATTAAAATTATGGGGAACAAAGGGTATCCCAACCCACATACATGTCTGATATATCAATGTATCAGAACCTGTTAACATCCAAAAAACGCGCGGTTCTGGTTGTAAAAAGGAAAAAAGTGATAGAATACTGAGTCTGAGTATAATATCCACACCAATTAATTCCAGAACTAAAAACATGTAGCCTTCCAGTTTTGAATTCCCAGTACAATTCTCTTCTCATACCAGCAGATTTTATATATGCTATGTCTGTGATTTACTTCTCCCTTCTCTTATACTTATTTAGCCTGCTTGAAGAAAACACTAGAAATGCTTTTGAGAGCTTTACTATTAAGAAAAGTTCTATATTTCTAATAGAGAAGCTCCATCTGTGAATTTAAGAGGAGACTTCGTGACTGAACATTTGAATTTCTCACAAGGAAACCCTTATTTAATTTTCCAACCCTTAAAAAATCCAGCTCCCGAATTTAAAATTCAATCAAGAATAAAAATGTTTAAAATGCTTATTAGTTTAAGATTACAAACATAGAAATTGGTTTGAAGTTACAAACATCTTCAATGTGAACCCAATTAATTTGTATTTTGCTCTGGTATATTTTTTTTTCAATTACTTATTTCTGACTACAAAATTAAATATGCTAATATAAACTAATTTATAAAATGGATTTCCCAAGTCCCATGCCTCATTATTTAAGCTACTTTCATTTGTATGATAAGAAAAAAAAGTGCATTTTGACATTAATAACATATTGTTAAACGGTGATTTACTACTATAAATCTATATTTTATTGGATAATTAATTATATTATTAGTACAAATATTGATCGGTTTTAACGATAACTATGAACCTGCCTTTGAACTTCTACTTATATAGAAGAAATTAATCATGACATTATATTGTTTTTATAATAATAATAAAAGTTAATTACCGTTCTTATATGGAATACCATAGGTTCCCTAAAAAAAAACAGAATACCATAGGTTTCCTGATCGTAAAAGATCAGTATGGGGTATTCAATGGTTTCCTTGACACCTGGACTATTTTATGGACTTAATAATACTAGGAGATTATAAGTTGCTAACTCTCCTTGATGAAAAATAATAGGAAAAAGTTACATGGACACCCTGTAGAACACCCCTGTAGAACACATATGATCAAAGAGAAAAAATATAAATATGATGAAATCTATAACGTGATAAAAGAAATATATAGAAATAAAGAGAGAAATACGTATGCATAATTTTTTTTTACATGATGTGTATTGATAAAAACATAATAAAATATGTTTTGGTTCTTCTAATATGTCTTTTTTGTCATTATTATGAAATTATTTTTAAAATAGTCTTTGTAAAATTTCCTTTTTTTTTGTTTGTTTTGGTCCTTGTTAATTTGTTTTAGTCGTTATAATATATTTATTTTGTTTCGTTTTGATCCTTATAGTATATAAGATCATTTGTTTTTAACCTCTGTTTTCAAAGGAGTAATTCAAAATGAACAAAATAATTTAAGAATAAAAGAATGAAAATATTACAATGCTCGAAACAAAATAAAAAGGATTGAAACATAAAAAAAATAGGCTTGATTGCATAGTTAATTTATTAACCAACTATCATTATTTAAGAAAATTTTATCACGCGAGTTTTTTCTTCATTCATTTTATTATCATGTTTTTTTTTCATTTTTGCGTATTTTAATGATTTACTAAATGTGTAGTGCTAGAGTATCTCTAAAAATCAGTCATTTTAGCATCAACATAATGGTAAAATAGGTAAAAAAAAAAACATATTGATAAAATGCATAAAAATAAACTTAGGTTGTAAAATATGTGAAAATTATAAACATAATGATAAAATACTCAGAAAAAAGTCTTAAAAAAAGAAACTTGGAGCCTAAATGTTATAAGGACCATTTAACCAAAAAAAAAGATTGAGAAACAAAAATGATGTTCACGTATAGAAATTAAATTAAAGCATATTTAAATGTAAATAAATAATAGAAATAGATGAAATGTGTAGAATAAAATGATGTTCGCGTATAATTAGTTATGTATAACTGTGAGTCTGTGAGCAAAGAAAATATTACCTCATAAACTAAAACATTTAGATATAAAATATAGAAAGCTTTGATAAAAAAAAATCATATAAAATAAATAAATGTTGGTGGCCCTTGCCCCTAGAACTAACATAACTATATATATATTTAGCGAAGGATTAACGAGGAAGTGCCGTTGCAAATTAGTGACGGATAAGCAAGAATTAGTGAGAAAGATAAGTATACAATAAAATAAATAAAAAATGTTGGTGGCGATTATGATGCATTAGCCAGAAAGAGTTGTTGCAAATTAATAAGAGAATTATCCATTTTGGATCATTTATTTTGTGAGAGATTTTTCAAATGAAATTACAAAGGAGGTCATGAGATTAGTGAGAAAATAGCAATGGGCATATTTGCTAATTAGTGACCTAACTTTAGCAACGCATAGTTTTCTTGCTGATCTGTCACAAAGTCATCACAAACTGTATTAACCAAGGAAAATTCTCTCGTTAATTAGCGAATCTCTTGTATATACTCTTTAACTATTATTTAGTTTAAATACGTTACCAAGCTAACATATTTTAAAATAATTTCTAAATATGACTTGTTGATATATTATAATTAAAAATAATTGAGTATATATTACCAAATCTCAAAAACATTTATTAACAAACACTCCTTTATTTTTTTAATTAAAATACATCAACTCATTACACTGTGATTGTGATTTAAAATAATCTCTAATAATAAATTCCTATGGTACTCTAATTAAAAAGATAAGTAATTGTAGATTAAGAAATAAAACAATGGCTAACATATATCAAATAGAAAAATATTTCATGAATACTTATTATTATAATATAATACACCTAATTAAAGAGAGAAAATAAAAGAAAAAAATAGGTATCATATATATATATATATAGAGAGAGAGAGAGAGACCGACCTTAATTAATAAGTAAGCAGGTCCCACGGTATGGAAAAGTTGTTATAATAATTGAGTTATGGTGCTGATCGCTAAAAAGTGATGAGGAGGAAATTGGAGGGTAGATGTGGATTTGGGTGGTCATAAACCCAGGTTGAATGAAGTGTTGGGAGGATTATTTGGCTTCGCACAGAAAACATAATCCTTAACTCTAATATTGGATGCTCAGAAGCATCGTCGAAATCATTTTTGTTTCACAAAGCTTTCTATATATATTAGAACTTGGAACCGGCCAGGGGCATTGATTGTAAAATCAATATGCATGCAGGAGCCAGCTATATATATATATAAGTATTATCAAATATCAATTCAATGTTCAAATTCAAACCACCACAATCTAGAAACGAGTTTTATGATGAAAAGGATTGGTGTGAGTGAGTGATGAGGATTGCGTGTAGCAGTCACGGTCTTGTCAAGTCTCGCCTTATTCCAGCTGGTTCAGCACTAGTTTTCGCACTCGAGGGCTTTGTGCAGTGCACATTCTAAATGACTTCAAATGGCATTTTCCAAGAATCCAACGAGCCACCCTTCATCCTATCAAAGTTCATTTTGTTTTATCGGTCAGAATTCAATACAGATATATCCAAAGGTTTAATTTATAATAATTCATTTAATTAATTAAATTAGACTTTCTTGATTTATCAAAGTTGATATAATCACTCATCCAAAATTCAAGAATGTATTAAAGGGGAGCATTTTTTTACATAATTATTTATATATTTAATTTCTAATAATAATAATTTAATAAATAATAAATTTAGAAAAATATTTATTATTAATTTTATCGATAAAATTAGACATATAATCTACTATTAGAAAAATTTAAAGCAAATATTAACTCAAAAATGTATGTTTGTTATATATTTTTCTTTATTTGTATTATTTAGATTTTAAATTTTTTTCTCATATATATACACAAAGGTTCCAAAGAAAGGGCTGTTTGCCCCCCTTGGATTCATCCCTTACAGTGAACCCTTGAATAGAAGTTCATCCTCAAAAGCAATCACACATGCAACCATGCTCTTGATATCATTGTCGATGGGGATGTATTCAAATTAAAGTCGAAGGCTTCTTTGGAAGGGTTGTTGAATGAGGATCAAATCGGAGGAGGAAAGGAAGAAGAATGAATAACGATGGAAGTGGCTTTGAGGTTGAAAAAGAAGCATAAAAAAAGAAAGGGTGTGGGGTTCACGTGATGGTAACTACTAAGAGAATTTTTAATGGTTGAATCCATTTTGAGTTTTTAGACGTCTTTTTGTGAGTTTTATGGCGCTACATAAAATATAAGAATTCATCTTTATTTATTTTTTTTCTAATGATAGAACTCACTTTGAGATCTTAAGTCATTTTAGGTAGGTGTCACATTGGATCTCACCTTTTAAAATCATGTTTAAAATTTAATTAGAAATAAATAAAATTAATTAATTATATAAATATTAATTATGAAATAAATAATATATAATATTGAGAAATAGAAAATATTAATAATTTAAATTTTTATTTATGGTGATAACTTAAACTTAAGATCTATTCATTACGTACACTGATCGGTAAAAAAATACAAATATTGACATTGAGAAAAAAAAAAACTAAATTTCACCATTCTTGTTACCAAAATATTTTCAAACATGTTCCACTAAATTTGTTTAAAATTATTGATGAATTTCTCTTATATGCATAAAACATCTTGTTTGCAAGTATGTAACAAAGTTGGGAGAAGCATCACCAGGTACTGATAACTGCTAAATAATTGTGAATTTATAGGAGTTAAATAGTCAAATTTTGGCTTAAAATTAATTATTTAGCAGTTATTTGCAATTAAAAGTGAGAAAATTAATTTAAATTGAATTTCTGGTTGCAGATACGAAAAAATAAGGTTGCATTTAGCAAAAGTGGCACAGAAAGGAAGAAAAAAGAAGAAATTCTGAAGCAGGCCCAATCCAATAGGGGCGCTCAGCGCGCATCAGGCGCTAAGCGAGCAACTAACTGGAGGCGCTGAGCGTGGCGGAAACCGTTACGCGCGCTAAGCCCAGCTAGGCGCCCAGCGCCCGATCCAACAGAAGCACAGGCCTAGCGTGCATGGCGCGCCCAGCGCGCGATCCGAACGCGCTAAGCGCGAGATGTGGCGCTGAGCGCAACTACGAAGGCCCGTAAGCCCACTTCAGCCACTATAAATAGAAAGGCAGTCCCAAGGAAATTTCATCCCATCTCAGAGCATCACTCTCAGTACTTCAAGCCTGAGTTTTCTTCCCTCTCTATATTCTTTATTTTGTTAGCCTTTCTTTCTTTCATCCCCAGTTGTAAGCCCTCAATGGCCATGAGTGGCTAAACCCCTAGCTAGGGCCTGGCAGGCCTAAAAAGCCAACGATGTACAATGAGCTTCAACAGTTATCAATGCAAAGGAATTTATTCCAGGTTTTTCTGTTCTATTTCTTTTCTTTTATTCTTGCATTCATTCTTAGATCTCTTTTTGGGTTTTAATCGCTCGGGAGAGGGTAATTCTCAATAATATTTAAGATTCAATGCATGCATCAGTTTTAGGGGTTATACGCTTGGGAAAGGGTAACACCTAATAGAACATCTAAAGAAAAGAATCATTGGGTTAGCATTGCTAGGCATAGAATGATAACTCACTGCCCATGCATCTAAGCAACATCTAGAACTTAATCTTAACGCATTTTAATTATTGAATCTTCGCAAAGGCATTTGGGAGATAGGTAGTTAAAATAGGCTTGCCAACGTGAGGCATCAGGGGCAAGTAGTCAACAGATGTGGGTAGAACTAACACCATTTCATTGGTAATGAATATCATACTTACATGCATCGTAGGCCAATTGGGTTTGTCTGGTCTTGGCATTTCTATCAATTGTTTTCCCTTTTTCTTATTTGTTTTAGTAATAGCACTCTTTACTATTCCTACTTTCATTTCTACTTTACTACTTTACTCCCGCTTACAAATTGAGAAGTATTGGAAAAGTGCAATAAAATCCCTGTGGACACGATACTCGGACTTCCGAGCTTTACTACTTGTCACGATTTGGTGCACTTGCCAAAGTCCTAACAAGTTTTTGGCGTCGTTGCCGGGGATTTTGTTTTCGCACTTAATACTATATCAGTTTGTAAGCCCAACTCTTCTTTTTCTTGGCTTACTTTATCAGTATTTTCTCTTTACTTCTATTCTATTCTTTCTTTCTTTCTTCTGTAATTGCACGGGTAGTGCCTTCTTGTTTTTATGCGACTTAGGACTGCATCTGGAGACGTGGTCCCTATCAACTTGGAAATCGAAGCCACTTGTCGGCGTAACAACGCTGCAAGAAGAAGAAGGGAGCAGGACACCGAAGGAAGCAGTCACACATCACCTCCTCTCTCTCCACATCACGCTGAAATGGACGGGGAACAGGCACGAAGAGTCACCCTAGAGGACTTCTCCAACACCGCCACTCCTCAGTTCTTCACAAGTATTGCAAGACCGGAGGTGCAAGCCGCAAATATCTCCTACCCGCATTCCCTTATCCAGCTGATTCAAGGGAATCTCTTCCATGGTCTTCCAAGCGAAGATCCTTATGCTCACCTTGCCTCGTACATCGAAATATGCAACACCGTAAAGATTGCTGGAGTTCCAGAAGATGCGGTACGCCTTAACCTCTTCTCTTTTTCTCTAGCAGGAGAGGCAAAACGATGGTTGCACTCCTTCAAAGGCAACAGCTTAAGAACCTGGGAAGAAGTAGTGGAAAAGTTTTTAAAGAAGTACTTCCCAGAGTCGAAGACCGCCGAAGGAAAAATGGAGATTTCCTCCTTCCACCAATTTCCGGATGAGTCTCTCAGCGAAGCACTAGACCGTTTTCACGGGCTGTTACGAAAGACACCGACACACGGATACAGCGAGCCGGTACAACTGAATATATTCATCGATGGCTTGCGACCCCACTCGAAACAGCTACTAGACGCGTCCGCAGGGGGAAAAATCAAGTTGAAGACTCCGGAAGAAGCAATGGAGCTCATCGAGAACATGGCGGCCAGTGATCAAGCAATCCTTCGTGATCGAAGCTATGTGCCTACAAAAAGAAGTCTTTTGGAACTTGGCACGCAAGACGCGACATTGGCACAGAATAAGCTGTTGACGAGGCAGATTGAAGCCCTTACCGAAACCCTCAGCAAACTACCTCAACAGTTACAAGCGGTAAGTTCTTCCCACTCTTCTGTTTTGCAGGTAGAAGGATGCCCCACATGCGGAGGAACCCATGAGCCTGGACAGTGTGTAAGCCAACAGGATACTTCTCGAGAAGTAAACTATATGGGCGTACCAAATCGCGGATACCAGGGTTACAACCAGGGAAACTCATCTGGATTCCACCAAGGGGGAGCAGGATTCAATCATGGGCCACCAGGATTCAATCAAGGAAGGAACTTCACGCAAGGTTCAGGGTGGAGGAATCAGGGAAACCAGTATAAGGAGCAGAGGAATCAACAACCATACCAACCACCATACCAGCATCCTAGCCAGGGCCCCAATCAGCAAGACAAGCCCACCAACATAGAAGAGCTCTTGCTGCAATTCATCCAGGAGACACAGTCCCATCAGAAGAGCACGGATGCAGCCATTCGGAATCTGGAAGTTCAAATGGGCCAATTGGCACAAGACAAAGCTGAAAGGCCCACTAGAACTTTCGGGGCTAACACAGAGAAAAATCCAAAAGAAGAATGCAAGGCCGTGCTAACTCGAGGGCAGAGGAAAGCACAAGAGGAAGGTAAGGTTGAGGAAGAAGACCAGACAGAGGAAGATAAGACAGAGACACAAGAGGACAGGACAGAAGTCGAAGAGAAGGTGGCATCACCACCTAAGACAAAGAGCCAGAAAGCACGGGAAGCCAAGAAAGAAGAACCACCAGCCCTACCACAAGATCTCCCATATCCTGTGGTGCCCACCAAGAAGAACAAGGAACGCTACTTCAAGCGTTTCTTGGAAATATTCAAAGGGCTGGAGATCACTATGCCATTCGGGGAAGCCTTACAGCAGATGCCCCTCTACTCCAAATTTATGAAGGACATCCTCACCAAGAAGGGGAAGTACATAGACAATGAGAACATTGTGGTAGGGGGTAACTGCAGCGCTATAATACAGAGGAAGCTACCCAAGAAGTTTAAGGATCCCGGAAGTGTTACCATCCCATGCACCATAGGGAAGGAGACGGTGAATAAGGCTCTCATTGACTTAGGAGCAAGCATCAATCTGATGCCCTTGTCAATGTGTAAAAGAATTGGGAATCTGAAGATCGATCCTACCAAGATGACGCTTCAGCTAGCAGACCGTTCGATTACACGACCTTACGGGGTGGTAGAAGATGTCCTAGTCAAGGTCCGCCACTTTACTTTCCCGGTGGACTTTGTGATCATGGATATCGAAGAAGACGCAAACATTCCCCTCATTTTAGGCAGACCATTCATGCTGACTGCCAACTGTGTGGTGGATATGGGGAATGGGAACTTGGAGCTGAGTATTGACAACCAGAAGATCACCTTCGACCTCTTCAAAGCAATGAAGTATCCACAGGAAGGTTGGAAGTGTTTCAGAGTAGAAGAGATTGATAAGGAGGATGTCAGTATTCTCGAGACACCACAGTCTTCACTGGAGAAAGCAATGGTAAATGCTTTGGACTGTCTGACCAGTGAAGAGGAGGAAGATCTAAAGGCTTGCTTGGAAGACTTGGATCGACAAGACAGTATTCCGGAGGGAGAAGCCAAGTTTGAAAAGCTAGAAGAGAAAGTTCCGTCCGAGAAGAAGAAGGTAGAGTTGAAGATATTGCCAAATCACCTAAAGTATGTGTTCTTGGAGGAAGACAAGCCTGTAGTAATCAGCAATGCACTCACAATAGAAGAAGAAAACAGGTTAGTAGGTATCCTCAAGAGACACAGGGCAGCTATTGGATGGCATATATCGGATCTCAAGGGAATCAGCCCTGCTTATTGCATGCACAGGATAATGATGGAAGAGGATTACAAGCCAATCCGGCAACCCCGGAGAAGGCTAAATCCGACAATGAAGGAAGAGGTCAGAAAGGAGGTACTCAAGCTCTTGGAGGCGGGACTCATATACCCCATCTCTGACAGTGCTTGGGTAAGCCCAGTACAGGTGGTTCCCAAGAAAGGTGGAATGACAGTGGTGCGGAATGAGAAGAATGACCTGATACCAACAAGGACTGTCACGGGCTGGCGAATGTGCATCGACTATCGCAAGCTGAATGAGGCCACCCGAAAGGACCACTTCCCTCTACCGTTCATGGATCAGATGCTGGAGAGACTTGCAGGGCAGGCGTATTATTGTTTCTTGGATGGATACTCAGGATATAATCAGATTGCGGTGGACCCTAGAGACCAGGAGAAGACGGCCTTCACATGCCCTTTTGGCGTCTTTGCTTACAGAAGGATGCCATTCGGGTTATGTAATGCACCAGCCACATTTCAGAGGTGCATGCTGGCCATTTTTTCAGACATGGTGGAGAAAAGCATCGAAGTGTTCATGGATGACTTCTCGGTTTTCGGATCCTCATTCGACAGTTGCTTGAGGAACCTAGAGATGGTACTTCAGAGGTGCTTAGAGACTAATCTAGTCTTGAATTGGGAGAAGTGTCATTTCATGGTCCGAGAAGGCATAGTCCTGGGCCACAAGATCTCAGCTAGAGGGATTGAAGTTGACCGGGCAAAAATAGAGGTTATAGAGAAGCTGCCACCACCACTGAATGTTAAAGGTGTCCGAAGTTTCTTGGGGCATGCAGGGTTCTACAGGAGATTCATCAAGGATTTTTCAAAGATTGCTAGACCCCTAAGCAACCTGCTGAATAAAGATGTGGCATTCAAGTTTGATGAAGAATGTTCAGCAGCATTTCAGACACTGAAAGACAAGCTTACTACTGCACCTGTGATGATTGCACCTGACTGGAGTAAAGACTTTGAGCTGATGTGCGATGCCAGTGATTATGCCATAGGAGCAGTCCTTGGACAGAGACACGATAAGGTATTTCATGCTATTTATTATGCTAGCAGGGTCCTGAATGAAGCACAGTTGAATTATGCCACCACGGAGAAGGAAATGCTAGCTGTTGTCTTTGCCTTGGAGAAGTTCAGATCATACTTGATAGGATCGAAGGTCACCATTTTCACAGATCATGCTGCCATCAAGCACCTGCTCGCCAAGACCGATTCGAAGCCAAGGTTGATTAGATGGGTCCTCTTATTGCAGGAATTTGACATCATCATTAAGGATAAGAGAGGATCCGAGAATGTGGTAGCCGATCACTTATCTCGGTTAAAGAATGAAGAAGTCACTAAGGAAGAGCCTGAGGTAAGAGATGAATTTCCTGATGAGTTTCTTTTGCAGGTTACCACCAGACCTTGGTTTGCGGACATGGCAAACTACAAAGCCACGGGAGTCATTCCAGAGGAGTACACTTGGAATCAGAGGAAGAAGTTCCTACACGACGCACGCTTCTATGTTTGGGATGACCCCCACTTGTTCAAAGCAGGGGCAGATAATGTATTGAGAAGATGTGTCACAAAGGAAGAAGCACGAAGCATTCTTTGGCACTGTCACAGTTCATCATACGGCGGACATCATAGCGGGGACAGAACAGCAGCAAAAGTGTTACAATCAGGTTTTTTCTGGCCCTCTCTTTTTAAAGATGCTTACGAGTTTGTGCGTTGTTGTGATAGATGCCAGAGAACAGGGGGGATATCACGGAGAAATGAGATGCCGTTGCAGAACATCATGGAGGTGGAAATCTTTGACTGTTGGGGCATAGACTTCATGGGACCCCTGCCTTCGTCATACGGGAATATTTACATCTTGGTAGCAGTTGACTATGTCTCCAAGTGGGTGGAGGCCATAGCTACGCCGAAGGACGATGCCAGGGTTGTAATCAAGTTTCTAAAGAAAAACATTTTCTCCCGCTTCGGAGTCCCACGAGCCTTGATCAGTGATGGGGGAACACATTTCTGCAACAACCAGTTGAAGAAAGTCCTGGAGCACTATAATGTCCGACATAAGGTGGCCACACCTTATCATCCTCAGACGAATGGCCAAGCAGAAATCTCTAACAGGGAGCTCAAGCGAATCCTTGAGAAGACAGTTGCATCATCCAGAAAGGATTGGGCCTTGAAGCTCGATGATACTCTCTGGGCCTATAGGACAGCGTTCAAGACCCCCATCGGCTTATCACCGTTCCAGCTAGTGTATGGGAAGTCATGCCATTTACCAGTGGAGTTGGAGCACAAAGCATATTGGGCTCTCCGATTGCTTAACTTTGACAAAAATGCATGCGGAGAAAAGAGGAAATTGCAGCTTCAGGAGTTAGAAGAGATGAGACTGAATGCCTATGAATCGTCCAGAATTTACAAGGAAAGAACAAAGGCATATCATGATAAGAAGCTGCAGAGGAGAGAATTCCAGTCAGGACAGCAGGTATTGCTCTTTAACTCAAGACTAAGGCTGTTTCCAGGTAAGCTGAAATCCAAGTGGTCTGGGCCGTTTATCATAAAAGAAGTTAGACCTCATGGAGCAGTGGAATTGGTGGACCCTAGAGAAGGGAGCTTCGAGAAGAAATGGATCGTCAATGGCCAGCGCTTAAAGCCGTATAACGGAGGACAATTAGAGCGATTGACGACCATTATCTATTTAAATGATCCTTGAGAGAGCCTACTGTCTAGCTAAGGACAATAAACTAAGCGCTAGTTGGGAGGCAACCCAACATTTAGTGTAAAGATGTAGTATTTTGTTTTTGTGTAAAAAAAAAAAAAAAAAAAAAAAGCCCAACAGGTGTGAATAGCAAACAGGGGGTACAAAAAGCAAAGGCCCACAGGTACAGATAGCAAAAGGAGGGGTGCCAATAGCAGAAATCAAGTGGGCTGCACGAAGAACCGCGCTTAGCGCGAGACCTCGCGCTAAGCGCCCAGGTAAGTTTTTAAAATTTAAATTTTTAAGCTGAGGGGAAACCAAGGGACGTTTTCCCTTGGTGCGCTTAGCGCCCTCAGGCGCGCTAAGCGCGAATGTCATAAATTCTGGGGAGTTTTCGAAACTCCCCAACCCCTCAGTTGCCTCCCAGGGGTTTTTATTTCAGAACCCCACATTCTCTTTTTCCTTTCCTTACGCCCTCAGCATCTACTCTCTTTTTCTTCTCTGCATTCTCTCTTTTTTTTCTGCCTGCCGTTGTCTGCGTCCCTGTGCCATTTCACACTGATTTCATAGGTAAGACTTGGTTCTGAACATAGGTTAACCTAAGCTGCAGGGACTATCACGCTAAGCTTCGTCAATGGCTTAGCGAGTGCGGACACGAGGATGTGCAGCGCGCTAAGCCGCCGTCGGACAGAAGAGCAAGAACGACAAGCACGCTTAGCCAGCACAGTCGCGCTAAGCGCGCTCATCATCCTTGGTGAGCTCGCTAAGCGCGTGTTTGTGGCGCTAAGCGCGTGCATCCGGCTGCAGGGAGGCGCGCCAAGCGCGGGGCTGGGCCTCGGGGTCCAACAACCCTTCTTCTTTGCTTTTCACACCCCCCTTCCTTCTAACTTCACCCCCCTCCTTCTACTTTCTGCACCCCCTTCTTTAGTATTTTTACCCCTAATTGTCTACTTTCTGCACCCCCTTCTTTACTATTTTCACCCCTAATTTGTTTACTTTTCGCACCCCCACTAATTACTAACTGAAATCTGTTTCCTGTTTTTTGTGGACTTTGTTTTGTTGCAGATGGCTTCTCGCAAGCGCCGTGCCGTGCCCACACCAGGGGAAGCATCCAACTGGGACACTTCCCGCTTCACATCTGAGATTGCTTGGCACAGGTACCAAGACAACATTCAGCTCCGGAACATTCTTCCGGAGAGGAATGTTGAACTGGGACCCGGGATGTTTGACGAGTTCCTCCAGGAACTCAGGAGGCGCAGATGGGACCAGGTGCTGACTCACCTTCCGGAGAAGCGGATTGACGTGGCTCTGGTGAAAGAGTTCTATTCGAACCTTTATGATCCAGAGGACCACAGTCCACGATTCTGCAGGGTGCGAGGACAGGTTGTTCGTTTTGATGCTGACACCATTAACGACTTCCTCGACACCCCGGTTATTTTGGAGGACGGGGAGGAGTATACAGCATACACCAGATACCTCAGCACTCACCCCGATCCTGACACCATCGCGGCCACACTGTGCACTCCAGGGGGGCGCTTTGTCCTTAATGCTGATGGTCTCCCCTGGAAGCTCCTGAGGAAGGACATGACGACACTTGCTCAGACATGGAGTGTCCTTTCTTATTACGATCTTGCGCCCACTTCTCACACTTCTGATGTTAATCTTGACAGGGCCCGCTTGATCTACGGTTTGGTGAGCCGCATGGACATGGATGTGGGCAGCTTTATATCACAGCAGATCAGCCAGATTGCCCAGTCCAGCACCTCGAGGCTCGGGTTCCCAGCGTTGATTACAGCGCTGTGTGACATTCAGGGGGTGGTTTCTGATACCCTGATCTTTGAGTCACTCAGCCCTGCGATCAACCTAGCCTATGTGAAGAAGAACTGCTGGAACCCCGCCGACCCATCGATCACTTTCCCTGGGCCTCGCCGCACACGTACCAGAGCTTCAGCATCAGCTTCCGAGGCCCCTCTCCCTGGGAAGAGCCTTCTGGAGCCGCTGAGGATCCTGCAGTCGATGAGGACCTCATTGCTGACTTAGCCACCGCTGACTGGGGCCCATGGGCAGACTTGGGCGGAGGCAGTTGATTTTTCTTGATGTTTTCCTTTTATGTTCTGATGTCTCTTTTATGTTTTGATGTCTCTTTTATGTTTTGTTTTTGTTTTGTGTTTTGTTCTTTCTTATGGTCTGTTTAGGTATTAAAAAGAAGTAGTAGTAATAATATGAGAGATTTAGCATTTGTTTTCTGAGTAATAATTGCATGATAACTTGAGCAGTCATAATTTTTGAGCTTGTTCTGAAAGGTTGAAACACTTGAGATGCCACTAGTCCTTGGAAACATTGGTTCTGGAAGCACGAGTCAGGTCAGGAAGTGGGACATGAATAGCACAAGGTGGGAAGGATAGTCTGATGGAACAAGGTCATAACTGGTATGCCGTATACTTGTTTTAATTCCGGTGAGAGTGTGAACTTAATTGTGAGAGAAAACGTCTGTTTTTAAGTTCCTGGTTTTGCATCACTCTTGGATTGTTAGAATAGTTACTTAAGGTGGAAATGATCAAGGCCATGTTTGTTATATCTAGCTACTTAGTCAAAAAGCCAACCCGACATCATTTTTTCCCTTGCACCCATGATTGAGCCTATATATCATATTATTTTATTCTGAATTAACCCTTAAGCCAATAAAATGATAGGTCCTACCCTTTAGGATGATAAGAGAGCAAAAATGGGTTATAAAGGTCTTAATTTGGGGGATTTTGGAAAATAGGTAGCTAAGACAATGGTACAGCATGTAGTAAGACACCTCTTATAAACTAGAAGCCCGAAAAAAAAAATCATGAGTAAAATAAAGGGCAGAAACAAAGAGCAAGAGAGGTGGCAAAAGAAAAGTGTTGCGGGGAAATAAAAGGGTTAAGAAGAATGCATCGGAAGTATTAGAAATTTTTGCTCTCTTAATCCTAATTTGAATTTTCAAGAAAAACCATGATTTTTGTGAGCCAAGCCCCAATACAAGCCAATAAAGTCCTTAGTGATCCACCTGAAGGTAACTAAAGATAACTATACTTGAGAGGAAATGCAAAACTTTGGAATCTTACTTGCAGGTTGTTAGAAAATTGCAGACACTAAACCATACACTTGTGAGCAGAGGAAATAAATATTAATTAGAAATAAATAAAAGTAATTAATTATATAAATATTAATTATGAAATAAATAATATATAATATTGAGAAATAGAAAATATTAATAATTTAAATTTTTATTTATGGTGATAACTTAAACTTAAGATCTATTCATTACGTACACTGATCGGTAAAAAAATACAAATATTGACATTGAGAAAAAAAAAACTAAATTTCACCATTCTTGTTACCAAAATATTTTCAAACATGTTCCACTAAATTTGTTTAAAATTATTGATGAATTTCTCTTATATGCATAAAACATCTTGTTTGCAAGTATGTAACAAAGTTGGGAGAAGCATCACCAGGTACTGATAACTGCTAAATAATTGTGAATTTATAGGAGTTAAATAGTCAAATTTTGGCTTAAAATTAATTATTTAGCAGTTATTTGCAATTAAAAGTGAGAAAATTAATTTAAATTGAATTTCTGGTTGCAGATACGAAAAAATAAGGTTGCATTTAGCAAAAGTGGCACAGAAAGGAAGAAAAAAGAAGAAATTCTGAAGCAGGCCCAATCCAATAGGGGCGCTCAGCGCGCATCAGGCGCTAAGCGAGCAACTAACTGGAGGCGCTGAGCGTGGCGGAAACCGTTACGCGCGCTAAGCCCAGCTAGGCGCCCAGCGCCCGATCCAACAGACGCACAGGCGCCCAGCGCCCGATCCAACAGAAGCACAGGCCCAGCGTGCATGGCGCGCCCAGCGCGCGATCCGAACGCGCTAAGCGCGAGATGTGGCGCTGAGCGCAACTACGAAGGCCCGTAAGCCCACTTCAGCCACTATAAATAGAAAGGCAGTCCCAAGGAAATTTCATCCCATCTCAGAGCATCACTCTCAGTACTTCAAGCCTGAGTTTTCTTCCCTCTCTATATTCTTTATTTTGTTAGCCTTTCTTTCTTTCATCCCCAGTTGTAAGCCCTCAATGGCCATGAGTGGCTAAACCCCTAGCTAGGGCCTGGCAGGCCTAAAAAGCCAACGATGTACAATGAGCTTCAACAGTTATCAATGCAAAGGAATTTATTCCAGGTTTTTCTGTTCTATTTCTTTTCTTTTATTCTTGCATTCATTCTTAGATCTCTTTTTGGGTTTTAATCGCTCGGGAGAGGGTAATTCTCAATAATATTTAAGATTCAATGCATGCATCAGTTTTAGGGGTTATACGCTTGGGAAAGGGTAACACCTAATAGAACATCTAAAGAAAAGAATCATTGGGTTAGCATTGCTAGGCATAGAATGATAACTCACTGCCCATGCATCTAAGCAACATCTAGAACTTAATCTTAACGCATTTTAATTATTGAATCTTCGCAAAGGCATTTGGGAGATAGGTAGTTAAAATAGGCTTGCCAACGTGAGGCATCAGGGGCAAGTAGTCAACAGATGTGGGTAGAACTAACACCATTTCATTGGTAATGAATATCATACTTACATGCATCGTAGGCCAATTGGGTTTGTCTGGTCTTGGCATTTCTATCAATTGTTTTCCCTTTTTCTTATTTGTTTTAGTAATAGCACTCTTTACTATTCCTACTTTCATTTCTACTTTACTACTTTACTCCCGCTTACAAATTGAGAAGTATTGGAAAAGTGCAATAAAATCCCTGTGGACACGATACTCGGACTTCCGAGCTTTACTACTTGTCACGATTTGGTGCACTTGCCAAAGTCCTAACAGGTACCTAAACATTTAAAATTCCATCGTTTATATGATCATAATCAACATCGTCATTACCATTATATGTATCTCGTTCATCTTCAATAATCATGTTATGTAATATAATTCATGTCAATATTATATCCTTCATCATATTCATGTGTTAAGCATGCGATGAACCACATATAATTGCAAATTGAGATTTGAACACACCAAATGCTCACTCCACATCCTTTCATGTCGATTGTTGATATTTTGCAAATAATTTTCTTTTCCCTCCTTGTGGAATCAGAATAGTTTTACAAACGAGGCCCACTTAGGATAAATGTCATTTGTAAAATACTATCCCATATTATATAAAATTTCATTAATGGTAAATTGTACTAGAGGAGCTCGACCTTTAAAACGTCATCAAATACGAGTGATTAATTTAACACATTAATGTCATTGTTTGAATCTTTAACTCCAAAATATGCATGTCAAGTCCACAAGTCTTTGATACGATGACTTCAAATATTATTGTGAATTTAGGATGATCACCTCTATGATATTGACATTGTCATGCAATTGGACATTGTAGGTTCCCCTCCTCTCTTCTTCTCCCACGGCATTGTAGGTTCCCCTCCTCTCTTCTTCTCCCACCCTTGCATGTCCATTCTTCTTCCCCACCCCCACCCTTCTTTTTCCCCTTTATTCCCCTTCTTCCTCAATGCCCCTTCCTCCAATTTTCCCTCATGCAAGCCCGTTCAAATCTGATCGAAGACCTTGGAGCCCTCATCCATGGTGGCAATCAATAGATCTACTTCTTGCAATTAGAGCTTCAGACCTTGTCCATGGCGGCATGTAACTAGATCCGTGCTCTCCAAAGAATGTCAAAACAGATAATCATTGATTTTTTTTAATTATTTTTATTATTGTTCTTCAATAAATCGATTTCTTGGACTGAATTTAATGTTGATTTGGTGTTCTTCTTCTCAGTGTTCTTCCTTTTTGTGTTTGTTTTTTCCCTCTCTCAAAGCCTTGGACATTAAAAAATGATTTTTTGAACGAATCTTACACCATGTGAGGACTCTATAGTGGGAGATCTTGAGAATAACTTTTCTTAACCTTAAGAATCCAATTTAAGAATAATCAGTGATGCTCTAAAAAGTGAATATAATATGCTATGTTGACAGTGGTGTGAAAAAAAGTTGGAAAAATTATTTACATTTGTTGACAATATAATCTGTATAAAAGTTACATTTTATATTGGTTAAAATTTTAATAGATGTAGAAAGTAAGTTTTACATAGATTATTTTAATTACAAATGATGTAAGTTACTAGCACGTTTTCTGTGCATTAATTTCTTAATAACCGATGTAGCTAGGCATGAGGCGACTCAACGTAAACGAGCGTAATTTCAAGTGTCAGCATGCCGCAAAACTCTTGAAAACACATCTGAACAGCAGCCATAAAATTAAGAAAAGAGGGGATGGATACATGTTTCGAAAGAACCATACATTCATCTCCTTAATGTTGAAGACCACAATCAAAGGAGGCAGAAAACCTAAAATGCACTGAATTTTTGTCATATTGTAAAAAACTTTGAAGATCTGTCGGTGAAAAGACACAAAGCATGGCCGGATTAAAAAAGACAATAAAAAGTAACATATATAGTAATTCCTGCAAGACATAATAATAATAATAATGATGTTATTGTTGTTTTATCAAATTCAAGATATTTTTAAATAAATTATATTTTAAGATTATTGTAATTTATTCAATTTGATTTGATATTTTATTATTAAATTTGGAATTTTCATAATTTTCTCTTCACTTTTAAATACCTGGTCTTTTAATTTATTTTTATAAAATAAAATAAAATATTCATTCTTAATTATGAAAATAAATATTTTAAAATTTTTATATATAATTATTTAAATTTAAAAATACACGTGCAATGTAAAGGAAGTTTATTGTGTTGCTCATTATACAGAGTATGTGAGAAAATACTTCACTGTTGGGTAGTCATTAGGGATTTCCAACTTAACCCACACTAGGTTCTTAGACTTATTTGTCAAATAAAATATATCAAGACGTTCTTAAAATCCTATTCAATTAAAAGAAGTTTTGATTTAGACCATACAAAAATCCTTTTAAATCTAATAAGTTAGCTTAGTTAATAATAATAATAATAATATAGATAAATATTAAAACATATATAAAACTGATTAACTAAATATAGATTTAGTTGAGACCCATAATCATATTTAGAAATAGTTATTTTAATTTTAACTTATTTAAAAGGTCCTAATAATTCAGCTTTATACCAAACTTTTTTTTTGTGGAAATACTAAACTTTTACTAAACGCATAGATGGATTAGTACAAAATTATTACCATTTAATTAATTAGTGATCTTCAGTTTTAAATTTTGGACATGTATTTGTGTTAAATATTTTGGGAGAGAATTTTACCCTCTATAATATAATAACTGTACTTTGACTAAAATAGAATTGTCCCCATATAGAAAATACTTGTTATTGAGTCCTAGATTCAAAAAGTAGCTTTGAATCAAATTTTATACAGCTTAATTAATTAGCTGAATCATATGAATTGTCCCATGGTGGATAGGTGTGTTAGAAATTGCTTATGAGTTGCAGAAGGAAAAGTAAAACATGAGACTCACGTGCAGCTAAGTTCCAAGCTTTCTAATTAATCATCATAATTAATTGGGTGCACCTCTTCGCTACGCTTTAAATAAAGTAGCTGACGAGTGTAAATTGCTTAATATAATGCATAAATAAATGATTTTGTTTTTTCTTTTTGTAAGTACTCTACAATTGACTTGACTTTGTTCTGAAATCTGAACTGAGGGCTTATTAGCCCCAAAACAGCAGCTAGCCCATGGAATTGATAAAATTGCAAATGCCTAGCTACTACGTACTAGAAATTTTTTGTTCACATATATTTACAGAGAAATTTCCGGAATGACTTGAAATGAATTTTCCTCAGATTTTAAATAGAAAACTACTTACAGTATCTTGTTAAAAATTGCACATTGCTGCAAATTAAAAAACTTCAGCCGAAATTTTGTCCTGAAGTTTTTCAAATGAATTTGGGAAAAAATTTGATCAAGATTTTCCATTTACTGACTTATTTCAAACAAATTTAATATGGCTTCTTTTAGGCGAATTTTGGACAAATTTTATTATGTTTTCAGTTTTTAGGAGATGAAACCAAATATCTATTATGGGACAGATTTTAAGCATATTTAATTAATATTAAAATTTCATTTGAAGTATAATTAAGATAAAATTATAAACTAAATTATTTTATTTCTAAAACAAATTGAGTTAAAATATAAAAATTATTCTTCCTTTATTGTTTCGTTTCACACAGATTTAATTTGACACGATATTAAATTAGAAGTTTGATAGTTTAGAGCAAATTTGAAATAAAAATTAGCAAACATTATGTTAACCTTTTTTTTTACAAGAACATTATGTTAACTTATGAACACAAAATAACGATAAGATATAGACAATCCTATTTTTTTAATGTAATCATCTCATGACATTGGGTAACCTGTTGATAATTAAGATCAATTAAACGATCATCTACTAATCAACCACGCATCACATCAGTCTTTACAACTAATACCTACTTCCATGAAAAACAATTATATTATATTATAATTGGTGACCGAATAATATTGCAATGTAACTAAGATAATTGTGGCATTATAACATAATGTTTGTCGCAGGTTCAATCCCTTGCATATTTAATGAAGGTAACAAAAGCACCCATAATCCTGATGCACCAAAACTAGAATCATCACTATAGAAGTATCTAACGGCAAGTTTTACATTCTTGACTTAAAATAACGTTTGATATGAATTAAAAAGTGATTGACATTTCCCTTGGCTGGACAAACACAGTTGTTGTCTCTTGAGAGACACAACAAAACAACTAGAAGATGCCTCGTATCAATGTCTACATGGTTTGCTCCCTCGACGACCAAAGCTTAGATGTAATGTTTGGAGAGAAAAAGAGCATTAATCCAACATGCTTAGATGTAATATTTGGGAGAAAGAAGCATATATATATATATACCAGTCTATTTCCTATATGCCAAAAATACAAATCTCCCAGGCTAGCTAGCACCAATACAGGAAATTTTGGAGGTAATTAATGTTGTTACAAGTGTTCCAACAAGAGGTAGTAATAATAATGTTGCTGCAATCAGCTTCTACCTAAAAATCAAATTTGTCACAACAGATTCACCAGGGAAAGGAAATAATAGTACTGTTCTTAATCAAAAGCACTTGACACTACACAAAGCAAAAACTAGGAGGGGAGAGAAGAGAATACATGTCACTACATTGCACGGTTTTGTCATATTGTTCCGGTAGGCGAGGAGGTATTGCAATTTGCAAAAGTACAAATCAATAGAAAAAATAATAATAAATGCGGCAAGTGATGTAGTAAAAAATATTTTTTTTATATTGTGATTATTAATAATTTTGTGTATAATAAAATTGTTAATTTTTATAATACCAAATATTTTGTATTTACGGTGTGTTTGGTAAAAAAAATAGGGAAAGAAATTAAGAAGTAGAGGGAATGAAAATGTGTGAAAAAATAGAGTGGATTTAGGGGTATTTTTTGGATTAAGGTTTAAGAGAAATAAAAAAAATAGAAAAGAAAGAAATAAAAAAGAATAAAAATAATCTATTTAATTAAAATATAAATTTTCAAAAAGTAAATACTGGAAAATCAATTTTGAGATGCTGGAAAATCGATTTTTTTTACAGAAATAAATATTGATTATCATAGGTGCCACATTTCTAAATAAACATGATAATTGATTATAATTTTTGGTAAATGGATTCTTTTTTATTATAAACATGTTGATAGTTAATTGAATTCACTTGTTTAAACTTATTTGTTAAAAAATATTTTTTAAATAAAATAAGTATTGATTATTTTTTATGTGTTTGTTTAAATTAGTTCTGTTAATAAAAAATTTACTTTTTTTAAGAAGCAAATTGTATTTGCATCTAAAAAATATTTTTCATAATTATTTTTTTAAAATTTAAACAAAAGGGCACATAATTAATAATAATAATTAATCGTTTTCAGTGATTTTTGGAGAACAGTTGAATTTCTGTCTAATCTTGAGACAGTAAAACAACGTATAAATCTCACAATTTTTTATTTCTCTCCCTTAGTCCTATTCTATCAAACAAGTCATTTTTATTTTTCTATTTCCTGCCCCTTTTCTCCATTTCTCCTCTATCTCTTTTGTATTTTCCCAAACTGATCAAAAGGGAAAAAAAAACGTAGAGGAGACGGTAAACTCGTTTTGTCGCAATGACTGATGAACATAAAGAATGCATTGGTCAGTTTTGTTTAAATAAATTAAAAAAATTTAAGATTATATTTGATAAATTAACTAAAAATTAGACTATTAAATTATAAGTGATAGGTAAAATTAATTATTAAAGTAATTATGTAAAATTACAGAAAATAATTAAATCATAATTTATTTTAAAAAGATAACTAGAAAATTGAATAAAATATTAAAGATAAAAATATAAAAGATTAAAAAAATAAATTTTAATAAATATTTTTTTAAATAGTGTTTCAAAAAATATTAAAAAATATTTTAAAAAACATTTATCCAACAATTAAATAAATTTTTCAGTTAATAAAAAATAAAAATTTACGTTGGCGTGTGAAATCACGCTTGATTGTCCACCACTCGTAGGTGACCACAGCGGCCCGTGTGAACACAGGACACAGTTGTTGACTGGTTTGTACACTTCACACATGACGGCCATCAATCTCTTTGTGAAAAGAATTTCAAAACTAATTTATGGTCTACTATGTTTTATTTAATTTTACAAAAGTATATATGTTAATTTGAAAATTCTAATACAAAATTATGTATTTAAATACATAAAATAAGAAGAAAAAGTTTTTTTTTTAAAAAGTACCTTTTGAGTTATTTTAATTTTAATTCAAAATACACTTAGTGTGATGAAAAGCAAAGGTGAGAAAATTTGAAATTGAAATTAAAGAGAAAATAAAAGAATGAAAAAATTGAATTTTTTTAATAGTTAATATTTCTCTTTTTTTATTTATTTTTCCTCTAACTAAGCTAGCCTACGGAAAAATGTCATTAGCCCACATCACTCCTAAACTATACTGGCCCCAACTACTTTAAAGTTTAAATCTGATTTTTAGGTTCTGTTTACAAAACTCACATTACTTAGATAGGAAAACCAAAAATTGCATTTTGACACCGTTGTTTTGTCGTGTGAGTCTGGTTTGGGAAAGTCATGTGGTTTTCGTAAAGGCATGAAACTGTTTACAGAAAATGTATTCGTTTTTTCCATGTCTGTCTCAATTTAGTTTTACTTTTGAAGTTTGAACATTGTTTGGGCCTTGCTTTGGCATTGGTTTACAAAAGTCACTGTTTCTAGTCAGTCCTTCTTCAATTCCTTTCCTTCCAACATGATTTGTATGCATTCAAATCATTTTTCCTAACTACTTTTTTGTGACACTATTTTAATAAATATGTAATATGATTACATAAAAAAACTGTGATTTGGAGTTTTTGAGAAAACCAAATCATATTCACAACCTTATCTCCAACCAAACACAAGAAGAAAAAAGTGGATATACATTTGAAAAGACGGAAGAAGAAAAAATATTATTAGATACCTCTACTCTAATCGATACCTAATTAAAAAGATAAAGAGATATAATATAAAAAAGTGTAGATTTGATAAGCAATATGATGCAATAAAAAAACAGAAAAAAAATTAATAATAGGTGTTAATAAAATATTTAAAATGATAAAGTATTCACATATCACAACTCAAATAGGAATACATTCATTTCTTTAATTTGAAAGTACGAAATTAAAAACATTAATTATTAAAGCATCTAGAGAACCTAGAATGCATGAATTCTTTGTCATGTAAAAAACTTGAAAGGATCTGCCGGCGAAGGACAAGACACAGACAAATTAAAAAATACATTCACGAAAAGGACAAGACACAAGACAAATTAAAAAATACATTCACTGAAAAGGAGAACCACATCCAACATTGTTTTTTATAAGCAAAATAATATTATTATAGGGAGCACAAGGTAACCCTACATACAACAGCAACAAAGTTATGTCCCTAATACTATTGCAACAAATTAAGATCTAACACTACACATTACCCGTGTCACTAATCATAATCATTCCTTTCTTCAACATTATAGATAGCTCCCTCTACCAAGATTTTAAATATAGATAACTATCGCATTATAATTTTATCACGTTTGTTGATATAAAAACAAATCACAAATAAATGTGACTGGTGTAATTATAATTGAGATCACAAATAATTAAAAAATGTTGATATTACACCTCAAATTACATGGTCCCTACTATAGAAAATCTTGCTCCCTACTATTGAGAATTAACTCATAATTAATATTGGCGCCAATAAAAAAAAATATTATAGGTAACAACTGTCTCGCATATAACATTACTTATTTGATTTGATTTATCGTTTTCATTGTTTCCTAGTTTCCAAATCACATAGAAAAGAATGCTATTATCCAGGTTCAACTTAACTCAAGGGCAAATCAAACAGCAAGCAAGAAAGAAAGTGCAACGTAAGAAAGTACGCGGCGGCGTGTGAGCACACGAGAATTCTGCGTGCGTGATTGTGTGGGAAAACACTTGACAGAAAAGAAGCTCAAAAGTCATAACAGATTTCGACGGCATTGCGTGTGTTTGGAAAGAAATAATAATACATTGATCTCGTGCTTATTACGTGAATCAACAATCAAAGAAGGAAGGGATGAGAGAACCTACCTAGAATGCACCAAACTTAATTTTGTCATGTAAAACATGTACTAAGTTAATTAGGATCTGGCGGTGCAGGACAAGACAAAAGACGGATCAATAAAATAATAAAATGATAACTAGAGAGAATAGTACAATGAGAATTTTTACTGTGCCCCGTGAATTTGGGGATCAAGCTATATTATTATATTGTTGTTTTAAAATTTAATGATAATTTGAAAAAAGAAACTTTAATTTTTAAGAAAATTGCTAACAAAAGATTAATTTTTTAAAAAGAAAAAATAAGGATATGTCAATTGACATAATAACAACAGCACAATATTAATATGACAATAAACCAAGAAAGTAATAAAAAAATCCACAATTTTAAAATTTTGAATTTGATTCTTATCTTTTTTTTAGTCTCTATATTATACAAATTTTAGGTATTTTATATAAGAAAAAATGGTTATGCATGTGTAAAAAGTTTTATACTATCATTCAATCACAACTCATTGTATATGATAAATTTGTTGCTTTTTAAAATAATTATCTTAAAGTGATTCAAATGATGATTTATGATTAAATGACAATGTAAAATTATTTTATCCTATCAATATATACGCATTAAACTCTTTATATAATTTTCTTAAGTCTTTTATATTGAGAGCTAGTTTAATTCTTAATTATTTTATATTTCTTACTTAATTAAAATGTTAAAATTATGCAAAAAAAAATGACAAAGCATTAAACGATAACAAAAAGTATATAAAATACCTAACGTGAATTATATATACTTTTCAATATATAAAATTATATAAAAATTGACAAAGCACAAAATTGCCATATTAGTATGTTTGGATGAGGCTATTTAAAATTCTAAAGAATTTCTAATGTTTTAATTGAAATTCTTTCATTTTTAAAATTCTGTGTTAGGATAAAGAAATTAAATTTTTTCATTTTCAAAATTTTATGTTTGGACCTAGAAGGCTTTGGGTCTAGTTTCGATCAGGATGAAGGGTTTTTGAGCCATAGCGATGCAATACTTGGCGATCTCTCTGAACTTGGGAAAACTCCTGAGATCAACCTTGGTGTCGTCCTTGAGCATTATGACGATGTCACCCCACTCTTTGATGAAGCACGACACGACATGCATATCCTTGATCATGTTGTAGTCAAAGTCGTTATAATCCTGCTCCGTCAGGTCTAAGATCACGATCACGGGGAGGTTGGTGAACACATAGCATAGGTACATGGCGCATGATACCGTAGCAAGGGTCGGGGGAGCCAAAAAAGGGTGAAATCGAGGAGGAGGTTCGTCGCAAGGTTGGCATAATGGTCCCTACTGTTGAAGAATATGGTCTCATCGAAGGTGGTGGGGGGTGGAGGAGGTGGGAGAGGACACGTGGAGCCGCATGAGGCGGCGACAATGGAGGATGTAGGGTTTGAAGAAGGGGAAGAGGGAGTTGGAGCTAGAGGTCCAAGAGAGACAAACTTGAGAGAGAAAGCGAGGTTGCGATGTGGTGCCAGTTTCTATAGAAGAAGAAAATTTTAATTTCTCACGTATTAGAAAGAAATTAAAATTTTATATTTTTAGTTGTTTAAAATTTTGTTTTAAAATTCTAAAAATTTAAATTCTTCATAAATAAGCATCCAAACAATGAATTTTAGATTAAATAATTTTACATTTTTTGATAAATTACTTTTTTCAGTTAAAATTCTTTATTCAAACGCACTTTAAGAGAATTATATAAAATACCTAAAATTCGTAAAATATAAAGACTTTAAAAACGATAATTAAGGATGGAATTCAAAATTTTAAAATTGTGGACTTTTTTTTATAATTTTCTTGATTTGTTGTCATATTGTGTTACTTGTTATTATACTAATTGGCATATCCTTTTTTTTTTTTTGCTTTAAATTAATCTTTTGTTAATTTTTTTTTAAAATTAAAGTTCCTATTTCAAACTATCATTAAATTTTAAAATAACATAATAATACAGTTTGATTCTTCGTGAATCCGTATCAATACTCCCAAATTAATGGGGGACACAATAAAAATTCTCATAGTCCAATATTTTCTTTCTTGATCATGATATTGATACAAATTACATTCATCATCAAAAGTAATGATAAATCTATATTGGAGATCATAAGTATACCTAAAATAAATAAATATTTATCTTTCAACATAATTTATTCAATATTCAATATTTAAAGTCAAGATTTGACCTTGAATCATTTAATTAAATAACATAAGTCATTATCAGTACATAATTTCCAATACTTTTTATTCTAATCATATATTAGGAGACTTTTGTTTCAATGTAGTATCATGTTATATTTCCCCGCATCACATGTTATTTCTGGATTTATTTAACAATCTGTTTCATTACATTTTAACTTTTTTCGAATATGTTTTAAAATTTTAAATTAAAATAAAAAAGGATATTTTAGGAAATGTTTTCTCTTATTCCATGTGGATATCATTTTCTCATAGAATAAAAGTGTAGGAAAATATGATATAAATAAAAATTATAACATTTTTGAAAATCAATAATACGGAATAATTTTTCAAAACTTGTAACAAAGATAAATAATATTCTCACTTTGGTTCCTGGGAATCAACTTTTAATCCATAAAGTAAACACACGGTTAGTTTTAAGAGTATTAGTTGTAATTCTAGTCATGTTAATTTGATTTTGATTTTAAAATTTTGAATTTTAATCCACTACAAATTATGTGTTTTAATTTAAATTACTTATTAATTTTTCCGCACTTTTAAATGTCTAGTTTTTTTATCAAATAAAATAGAATATTCATTATTAATTATTAAAAAAATATTTTTTTTATATAAATTTACAAATATGTGTGCAATGTTAAGGACTTTTTTTCTTTTTTTATTTTTACTGCAATAAAAAAGATAACTTCGAGAGAATGAATATCTAGACTTGTAAGCAAAACATATATTAAATTAATCTTGGCAGAATCAAATTGTAAAATTTTAACTTAATAAATTGATAATAGAAGCTAAAATGAAATGTAAAAATCAATGATTGGACACATAGTTAATGTGCTGAGTTAAGATTGAATGTTAGGTAGTGTCTCAACTTGATTCTTGATGGAAGTAATTCTTGGTTGAATTTTACTTATCTCTTGAACAAATTTTAGATTAATCATAGTTTTTTATTCCTTGATTAATTGGAAGGTTAAGATAAAGAAAACGAAATGTAGAGAATCAAATATTCAAATTAAATAGAATGAAGTAATAGTAACTTGGAAGAAAATAATAATAAATTAAATGGCTAATGAAAAAAATATAAGTTTGAACAAAAATTGAAAGGAAACAAAAGAACTTAAAATTAATTTTGAAATGTAAAAAAAAATGTAAACTTTTGAATTTAGCATTGCCTTGGGGCTAGTTGTTGGCTTCTGATAAAAATCAAGCCCTTTTGAAGTAGTTGAATTGGTGGAAGTTTCATTAGGAAAATCTTTTGTGACACTATTCATCATTATGAGTGATGGGAGAAGGAAAGAAAAAGATGGATTACTAATCTCTTAGCTTGAAGAGAGAAATGAAACAAAGGGTAGCAACGAGTGACTAGAGCAAGTAAATGGGTGATTTTAAAGGCAACTCCGCGTATTCTAGAATCTAGATTTGAGAATTTGCTTTTAATTATCCTAATTACTTTACGTCATTTTATTATTATTTTCCATCATCATTATTTATCACCTTAACGTTCAAAAATATATGAAGTCTAACATTTTCCAAATGGAAAAGAGGAAATTGCTCTCAATATCTGCGACTGTAGGCGATGACGATTGAGGCATGCGTGTCAAAGCTCATGTTGCATGGGTTCCACGTTTGCTAGGGTTTTTATGAGGAGACGTGACGACTGACAATTTTAAGGAAACCTTAAATTTTATTTTCTCAACCTTACAAAATCCATATCCCTTAATTTAAAATTCAATCAAGACTAAAAATAATGTTTAAAATTTTTTTTTGGTTTAAGATTACAAATGTCTTCTATTATTTTTATTTTCATATATTTTCCAAACCATTATTACATCTCATTACTTAAGCTACTTCCATTTTTATAATAAAAAATGCACAAAAATGAATCTTGACATTAATAACACGTTCTTAAATAGTGATTTTTACTTTTAATAAAATATATATGAACCTACCTTTGGAATATCCACTTGTATGAAGACATTACGTTGTTTCTATAATAATAATAACAATCCATATGTCCCGTTATAAGTGTCGTTTTAATTATTTTTTTTACACAAACCAAGGAAAGTGAATAATTAAATAGACGAAAAAATAATAATTGTATAAAATTAACTTTATTATCATTAATTTATTTATACTTTTTGTTGTCAATTAATAATTTTATTAGGGATATAAACCAAGAAAAATAATAAATATTACATTAAAAACTAAAATAATGCTTATTTTAAAACTTAATTTTCTTTTTACACAATACTTATGAGATGGAATATAAAAGACTAGTGTTGGAATTTATTTTGTTTTTGATGAATAGTATTGGATGTCCCTCTTATACTTACGACCTATTTTATGAACTCTCTTAATAATTATCATATACTCCAAGATTATACACTACTAAAACTCCTTGACAAGTAATAATGGACCATTATCAGTTTATTTAAGGCCATTTATGGAAGGAACTGTTATGTGAAGCAAATGAGAAATTATTAGATAATTTTAGATCACCACATGTTAATAATTTCGATTAAATTTCATGTGACATGTATTTAAATTTTTTATTTTAAAAAATAATTAATAACACTTAATGTCATATTGTGTAGAGATTGGTCTGGTGACCATGAACAAGTAGTAGACAAAAACCATCTAATAATTTGACCAAAAAAAAAAGATGGAATCTCATAACTAATAGGAAAACATCATAACTAGGTTGGTCTCCAATTCAGAACAAAGTCCTCGCCTCCTTCCCCCAGATCTAAAAGGGGAAGACCATCAAGTATCTCTATATGTGGAGTTAGGCTATTTGGAGTGAACAAATACATAAAATATCATAAAGAAACTTCTTTTATTTTTTTTATTATATTTTAAAAATCTATATGTTTTCTTAATTTGAAAAAAATAATTTTGATATTGAACTGATATCAATGTAACTTAATCATTAAAATATTTACAAGCGCGGCACTATAACACATACATATATGTAAAGATGTTATATTATCTCAAACTAAGAATTTTGCACGTAAAATAAAGAAGTTTTTGATGATTTTTTCTTACTCATAAAAAATCTTATAAAATAAATAAAATTGGTGTCATGGTCCTCTTAGAGTTAAGGTAGCATTCCTTCCTGAGTATGTAGCTAGCGTAACAAACTTAGGTCGAACATATATATACCTTAAGTAGGGCAGTCTCCGGTAACGAATAATTATAGATTTTTTATTGATAAATATTAATTTGTTAGTTTTATTAAAAATATCGATTAAAAAAATGTTTCTGCTTATGAGAGTTTATAATAGGACAAAAATGGAGGGTGGATTTTGAGTGGTCATCCGTAAGAAATTTTGTCGGAGCCACAACTTTCTTTATTAGATTTTTGGAATCAGCCAAGAAAAATGATTTATAAACACTCATAATATTATATGAAACTTAAAAACAGAGAGAGAAAAGAGAAGTAAAAAAAATTATAAAATGTATGATGTGATAGGAAAATAATAAATACTTATAAAATATTTAAAATAAATAGATATTTATATATCTAAAATAAATAAGTATTTATATATCTATTATATTATATTAATTAAATATTTTACTAATACCAACAGTATAATTTTTCTGTTATTTTCCTATCAAATTAAATTCCGAATCATGTTTATATTTAATTCTCTCCGTGTATTAATTAGTAGAAAAATGTTAATAAGTACAAAACATAATTCATAAAACTGCACGAATCTCTTGTTTTTTTTATAAATCTCATTTTACATTTTTTTTAATTTTTAATTAAGATGTAGTTTAAAAAATAGATATCGGTCCAGGCCATCCTTTTACATTTTGTTCCTAACAAATAGCACTTAGTATTTGGTGTTTTCTTTTTCAGCATAATTTATGTCTAGATCCACTTTAAATTTAATTAGCGGATAAAAAAAGTATTAAAAAGTTTAAAATGCTAACATTTAATTTCGTTTAGTCCAATTGAAAGTAAGAGTTGGGGTTGAACACTTAGATGACCTAAACTTAAAAATGAAAATGGCCGCTTGGCCACTCCTTTACCACTATAGGCTCCATATCTGGTCTGGCAGAGTCTCTTAATTTTTCTTTAATTACTATCATTTTAATCTCACCCTCGTCACTATTATTTTTTTATCGGTGGAAAAAATTTACAATAACTCACGTATTAATTAACTATTTGCTTTAATTCCATATTCTTTCGTGGGCATACATCTTTTTTTTATTTTCTTCCTTTAACTTTGTTGCCTCATCTTTTAAGAGATTATTCAGATTGTCTCGCTGCACATGAATTGGTGCAGAAGTTCATCATCTATCCATATGAAACAATTTCATAAATTCTCTATCTAATAAACAATGAACTTAACATAGATTTAGAGATATCAATTAATCTAGCTAGTAGCTTACATAGTCATGACTCTCGTGCATAGAAAAGAGCGAGCAAGGGACTCTAATCTTACAAAATTAAAGCTCATGCGCTTCTTGCAGAGCATATGTTAGAGAAGAAAATCAGGTCCAAATATATAAAAAAAAATGTGAAAATGATCATTGAAGATCGAGAAATAAGTCACGGGTTACAAGTCAACAACCTCTAGAGCATGCATCACAAGAATTATATAACCTCTGGAGTTGGAGTTGATAGAAAGTAGTAATATATACCCAACATTTCGAAAGACTGGAGCAAAAACAAAAACTTTCAATTGGCAAATGATGGAGACCTTTTTTATTCACAAGTACATTCCACGCCGGAATTGAACTGAACTCTGTCAAATTGTAGCTAGTTTTTTTTACTATATATGTACTTAGCATGACTGAGGAAGTTTTGTTCAATAAAAATGTTTGTATATTAATGTATCTAACTCAGTTGATTAATCACATGTGTAAATATTGTAAATTTTGATACCTATTTTCAATTCCTGCATATAAAACAAAATGTTCGTATGTGTCACCAATGTGCGAGTTGGTTTTAAATTGCAGATCAAGCAACAGGTTTTTGTAGGTTCTTATGCAAGTAAAATACGAGTTTCATATCCTGATCACCTTACGGCATGGTAATCATTGTCTGTTTTACTGAATCCAATACGTCTTTTTTTTAGTATTTCACTCCCTTTTTATTAGAATCTCCAACCAAATTCAAGGAGCAAATCTTTATCGATCCTGCGGTTCTACCAGCTATCTAATGAAAAAAAAAACTTTTCACCGTGCCCGGCTTCATATCCATGTCCTTCAAAAACAATTGTTCAACCGATGTTAAAGGGCCTAAGGCTTTCAACGACACCGATTATTATCACGCGTCATAATCAAGGTTAAAAGGTCATTAAAATTGATGTAGAAAAAAAATAGATTTTCATCATTTTTTTATCCATTTTTAAAGAATTAAAAAATTAAAACATTTTTAATTTTTCACTTTATGAGTTCTAAAAGTTTTAAGTGAAAAATTGAAAATGTTTCTAACTATAAGTGACTGTGAATGTCACATTCATGGTTAAGTTTTTCTATTTGTACTTTTATTATAGATTTATAATTATCACTGGCACAACTAAATCAAATACCTAATTCCAACCTTCATAAAAAAATTACCATTTATAAGAAAAAAATAGTTAACTTAATTAAATGACTTATGGGCTGTTGTTTTTTATTTTTTGTTTCGAAAAATTTTTCATTTGACTTTTGGTCCCTCTAAAAAAGTTATTATTGTTATTTTGTTTTAATTTTTTTAATATATTTTTTTTGTTTTAGTTATAATATGTAGATAATTTACTTTTAGTCGTTAAATCTCTATAAATATTTGCTAAAACATGAAGTGAAAGTCATTTTAATCTTTTTAGTTTATTTATTACAACAACGAAATTTTCCTTTAAAAATGGTACGGTTTTGTGTGGTCTA
The DNA here is from genome assembly GCF_004193775.1 of Glycine soja. Lineage (NCBI taxonomy): Eukaryota > Viridiplantae > Streptophyta > Magnoliopsida > Fabales > Fabaceae > Glycine > Glycine soja. The sequence goes on along the minus strand of NC_041019.1, from coordinate 51,848,280 downwards.
AGAGTGAAAATAAACTTGAAAATCTCAATGACATGATAGGCGTATACTCCACATGAACAGTTAATTCCCATAAAATGTATTCATCCATAGATTATGGTCTCCCTTTTTTACTAAATAACTAAAGCATTCCGAACACTACAATCAATTCTTGTTTTATATAAATTTTTCTACATTGCATATTTGTCTCAATTAAGTGAACATGCCAATACAAAAACATTTTGCAGTTTGCCCGCTTCTATTCTAAATTATTCAATTCACAATTAATGTAAAATGTCTTCCAAATACCTCTCCCGCTTCAATAACTATATTTTGTCGTTGTGGTTAAAAGTCGAAACTAAAAAGTTTTCTAACTAAAACTTATTGTTGTCAAAATTGGAGTTAATAACTAAATTTTGAAAGATCTTAAATCAAATATTTGAATAGATATTTAAGATTTTAAATATTTGAACAAGTGTTTAAGATCTTTCACACACGGTTCGACTTCAACTTTGGTGATAATAGTAGTTTGAGTAAAAAAAAAATTGCTAGTGATTGACTTTTAACCACAAATAGTCATTGAAATTGATGATGTATTTGAAAAATATATTACTTTAATTATGGAATTCAGATAGTTATAATGAGAGAGAGCAAATTGTGAAATGTTTTTGCATTGATTTGGACACTTAATTGAGAGATGAATGGTTATTTGACAAAAAATAATATTAAATAAGAATTGGTTGCATTTTATATTGTTTGGTTTTTTTACTAAAAGGGAGCGCATAATTCATGAATGAAGCATTTAGTGAGGATTATTGATTAGTCATGCGAAGTGAATGATGTTCGATTCACTGAGCTTTTCAATTGTTAGACCACACATAAGATCATTTTGAAAAGTAATTTTTTATGTTGTAATACATTAACCTATAAAAATCCAAAAACATCCAATCATATATATATATATATATATATATATATATATATATATATATATATAAACTATTAATATTTTATTTGTGTGTGAAATATACTACCAATTAATAATGTATCTAAAGAGGTGAGACTAATCCTAATTCAAGCACAATTCGTCGAATAAAAACACAACCAATTCACGTTCAACTTAACTCAAGGGCAAATCAAAGAAACTAATTCGTCAAATAAACACTAAATAGAGATTTTCTTTTGTGGCAACTAAGTGCGGAAAGCTATACAGCAGCTATAGAGTCATGTCGTATGTGATCATGGCCGCGAAACTCTTGACAGAAAGCTCAACATATTTCAGACGACTTGCCCATTGAATTTGATAACAACATTTAGCGCCCATGCGTTACATTTCTATAAATAACTTTTCTCTTGAGTTCAAAAATCAATGAACTGTTCTTACGAAAATGATAAAAAAAAATTATTGATTTCTCAACATTTATGTTATGTTGGATAAAATTAACCGATAAGTTATCTAAAAACTTATACTCTCCAATTTTAAATATAGGAAGAAAAAATACTCTTTTTTATCTCAAGTATAAGAAAAAAAGCTAATAGGCTTAAGCTAGCCAATTTATTTTTCATAAGCTAACTAGCTTAATTAGTTTATGTATCAAATAAATTTATTTTAATTTATAAGTTAGTCAAAGGAATTTATAAGCTTGAGAGCCTTACCTATGCTAATAAAAAATCAAAGTGTTATAATCATTGAAAAATTATTAATTAAAATTACTATTAAATACAATTATATATATTAAAGTATGTAACTATTTAAATTTTAAGCGCTATTTTTTAATTGGGGACTATGATTTACTTACTCTATCAAGAGAAACTATGTACTGTGGGTCTCCACAAAGTCTCAAACACATTCACACGAGCCCAAAGCAAGATAATCCCAATTTGGTTCATGGGCTAAAAGCTATTTTTGGTGCCCAACAATGCTCAAAACCCAAAGTGAGTATCTGGTTTGTAAACTAATCGCAACTGGGTCTTTTTATAGCCCAAAGAAATTTATTCCATGAAAACAGTCAACTTATATGCATTGAATTTAAGGGTGATTTACTTAATTTTATTCTATCATTAAATCATAAATTATTGTTAATATGATTTTTAAGATAATTTTATAAAAAAATTAATAAATTTATCATAAATAATAATTTCAGATTAAATAACTGAATAATTATATAAAACTATTTTACAACATGTATAACCCTTTTTTCATATTTATGCATTATGCACTATCTTGACAAAAAATATGCATATCCAACAAGCTCGAACTTGGGATTTTGTTCATACAAGTACCACTTTGTGTACCCTCCAACGTATGTTCAAGCCGAAAACCATGCATGATGTATCATCCGAGTTTAATAAAGCAAATTAAAGTGCAACAACTCACTCTAAATTTAGACAATAAAGAAGGATGATTCATAGAGCATAAACAAGTCCCCATTGAGAAATAATCACTTTATCTTCATCTTCAATTTTCACACCAATACTTAAGATCATCTCTAATTATGACAATTTCTGGCTAATAGTTTTCATAACTTCATATGTATCTCTTGGGGATTACGACTTTTCATCTTTAGATTTTCTTCGTCATCATCTGACATCACCGGTTTATTCTCTTTGCTGTCAAGTGTTTAATACAATCTCGCTTACACAAATTCTAGGATATCCTTCACTTTCACTATGTCTTTGCCACAAGTTGAAATTATTTTATCCATGAAATTGTTCCCTCGCAATTCTGTCGCTACCCATCTTGGCCAAAGCTATATATATATATATGACTGTTGGACATTATCATCACTAATATCAAATATTTTTTTGCGGTTGGATAATTAGGCTATTCCATCAAAACAAGCTTTACCTATCAAAATCAGCATATTTATATAGTCTTTCTAAATAACACTCGTGAACCCAAAACACAATTATAGCCAACACTCTCACTATATTATGGTCTTTTTAAATCACACTCGTGAACTCAAAAACCCGATTACAGCCAAAACACAAAGTAACATTTAACGTTATTACTTCACTAGACATACTTTTTCTTTTTGTTTTCTCTAGCACACTCACCGTCACCACACTTTCGAAACCCAAATCCAACATAATTATGATTTAGACAAATATCCAACACATTTATGGGAGCAGTGGAAAGATTAACAAACTGGAGCTACATGCATATATGAATGTGTGATAAACGGAAGGCTAGTAACGTAGGATTTTGTTCAAGTTTTTATCTACAAAATGGTAAGTGCGATCACAATGGTGAATCAACCATATTTTTCTCTATTGACAACCCCCAAGTTGTAGAAGATTTCATTCCTTTGCTCTCTTTTTTTTTTAACATCTATTTAAATTGCAGGACACCATATATATTATGCATGACTTTCATGTACCATCCCCTAAATTGGTAGGAAATTTGAAGCACAACTGATGTGGGATTTGGGTATTTCCCAATACATCCCCTTCACGCCCAGCACTTATTGGGCTTGGTGCGTGAACCACAAATGGTGGGTGCTCGTCGCAGCGGAAGCAAAGACGAGATCCCAGGGTCAGAACCTGCTCTGATACCATGTTAGATTTCATCTTAAAACCAATTGATATTAAGTGAAGTTGTCCAACAGATATATAAGCTGTACTCCAAGGAATGAGGCAGCTGATGTGGGACTTGGGTATTTTCCAATACACCCCCTTCACTTCCAAGGTGGTGTATTGAGAAATACCCAAGTCCCACATCAGCTGCCTCAATCTTTAGAGTGCAGCTTATATATCTGTTGGACAACTTCACTTAATATCAATTGGTTTTAAGATGAAATCTAACATGGTATTAGAGCCGGCTCTGACCCTGGGACCTCGCCTTCGCTTCCGCTACGAACACCCACCATTTGTGAAGGGGGTGTATTGGGAAATATCCAAGTCCCACATCAGCACAGCTTATTTCAAACTTCCATCGGTAGTAAATCTCCTTTTAAGGTCCTTTATGATTGTGATCCCTTATATTATACCTTGTTCTTTTTGGGATGTTACCCTTTGACATCCAACGGTGATTTCAGCAATGTGATTTCTTTCTAACTTGGGCTCAAATTGAAAATTTGTAGATCAAAATCAGAGAGGTTGAGTTTCATGTTGATGACTATGTTTTTGTCAAACTACTACCTTATCTCTAGGTCTTACATTGTGCCTTCAACGAAATCAAAAGTTAAGTACACATTATTTCAGACCTTTTAAGGTTAATTAAGCACAATATTGGTTCAATTGCAAACAAATGATAGTTACCATGCATGCCAATCCAAGCTTCATCTAGTTTTAATGTCTCCCTCTTAAATTTGGTATGGGAGGGACACTTCCTACCTGTATATTTCCTACCTCTGCTTATGACTTTGAAGGGGCCACAAATTCAACTAACATAGATGGTGCACAAGTTTTAGATTAAGGATACATGGCTCCCTCTTGTTTTGGTCAAGTTTTAGCTGAGACTTCATTCTTCGATCTACTATGTTCTATTGAGTTGTTACTTCTACTTTTTTTTTTACAGGGATAACATTTGAATTACAATCATGCAATAGTTTATTTACAATATATAGTGTTGTTTAACTATATAAATTTGATCGAGTTTTATGCAATTATTTTGTTGAAATAATCAGTAACGTTATTATGCAGGTAAAAAATTATTGGCTGAATTTCGTTAAAATTTAACATAATTTAATGTAATTATTTAGTAAGTTAAAAAGTAAAATAGGAATCACTCAAGGATCCACACCAAGGTTATCTTTGTTGGATTGGCTAATTTTAGCAATCAACTAAGGTATATTCTAACTTTCATTTTGAATTTCTAGTATATTTTCCCTATCAAGAATTCTTTATAACTCAAGGGTAGTTTATTTTCCCCTAGGTGTAAAACAATAAGTCACGAGCACATCTTTGAAAAGACAAAATAAAACGGTCCCTATATCACTGTCTTGGGAACCTTCAAAAATATAAAATAAGTTTATTCAAATAAAATGGATCTAATTTAAAAATAAAATAATTAATTAAACTATTATAAAAGTGAGATATTTTAATTGATTTATATATTATTGAATTTAATGTCTGAAACTCATTTAAATTATTATATTAAATATATTATTTAGTAAGGATAAAATGATCAATTACTGCTTCACCCAAAAACAGTGATCAGTATATAATTAAAATTTAAATTAAACTATTTCCCACCATATCCTGCAAAATTTGATAAGTTATGTAAAACAATTTAATTTACAGTTTAAAATCATTCATATCCTTGTTAACATGAAGGCACTAAATTTTGATTCCATTGGATAATCATCGTCATCGTCACAAGAGAAAAGATAACCATTTGTAGCCATATACGTTGCACTGTCTTTATCTTACTCCTAAAGCAAGCCTATTTCTGGTATGTATATATATATATATATATATATATATATATATATATATATATATATATATATATATATAATTAAATAAATCTACTATTTTTTAGTTTTTAAACTTTTTTTAAATAAAAAAATTGTCTTTGAACTTTTTAAACTATTTTTAGTCCTTTAATTTATTTTTCTTGATTTTTAGTTCCTTGAAAGGATTAAAAATAAAGATGGAAAAAATGTTAAAAGACTAAAAGTAAGAATGGTAAAAAAAAACTAAGGAACTGCAAATAAAAAATTTAAGGACTGAAAAGATAATTTATTTTAATTAAATATACAGAAAAAAAAACACCCAGCTTATTTTATAAAATAAGAGATTCTCATGAATCTATAATTTTTAATAAATTTCAAATAAAAAAAGAATATGCATGTTAAATAGAATGTGTTGCTAACCTTCTTTAAAAAAAAAAAAAGTTATTAATATATATTGTCACTTTTGCCTATCATAACAACGATAATATAACACCTAAACCGTATGTGAGAATCTTAAACGTGTTCTAGTGTTTGGATTATGGAAAATTACGTTAGTTCCACTACCGACCAAGATTTCTCGTTGTTTAATTAAGAGTACCCAACCCTTTGTCATGTGTTTCTCTTCTCAGCCACCCAATCCAAGAGGTCATTGCTCCTTGAAAAAGACAAATTAATAATATCATTTTCAAATAGTTAATAATTGATTTAATCTCCTTATCCATTATATAGATATATATAAAAAGAGTCTACACTAAAATTAGATTAATATAAATTCTGACAAGAGTACAATTTAGTGCATCAAGAAAAGGAACAGAAGGGGCTCTCGTGATGGTTTTGAAGAGAAAAAGGTGTCATCTTCATGGAATCACATCCACAAAGACCCACTAAGGGAGGTGTGTGCGACCATGGATGAATGCGTTTGTGACTCGTGAGTGACTGAGTGGAAAAGAAAAGTTTCAACATATGTAATATTATATCCTCCAGAAGCCTAATAAACCAAAGAAAGACCCTACCACTTAGCTATTAATCAAACAATTAAATAATATAGCATTGGGTATTTTAATGTTGAATTTAACTTTAATATATGCATAGTGTAAATTTTTTTATATTATCATTTAATTATAGAATGTTATATAATATATAATTATTAGCTTATGTAGATTTAGGTAATAATTATTCTAAAAAATGTTAATAATTAGTTTGTGTGTAAATTCTTTGCTAATAGTGTATTAAAATTAAATTTTTAATTTAAAATAAAACTAAATATATTCTAACATTTTTTTATGGACAATGAATATCTTTAAAGAAAAGTAATTTGTTCTGGACGAATAAAATTATTATGAGCAATAAGTTATCTTTCCAAATGCAACATAAATACATACACATAACAAAAATATTTAAACTTTTTACAATATTAAATTCCAAGTTTAATGAAATCAAATACTTGATTACTCTTCAAAGAAAAAAAAAAGTAACAACTGAAGTTGATATTAGGTAGAAGTAAAAATAAGCCAAGCGATTTAATGAAAATGGTTGGAATGTTTATTTTATGCTTGATACTAAACCAAACCGCAACACAAACACTCTAAATTTAATCCACAATATTAAAGTTGAATAAGGGATAATCAACTTTTAAATATTAAGTAAATCTAACCAGACTATCAAAGTATTTACTTTATAATATACTATTTTATAATTAGACTATACATATATCCTCACTTTTACTTTTTTTGTGTGTTACTTATCACATTTTTAAAAAAAAATCTCTTCATTTCTCTCTTTTTTTAACCTAATCCCACACATTACATGGTGGGGATTTAGTAATTTTGTTTGAAATATAGTTAGCGGCTGAAGCAGAAAGAGGTGGTGCTGAGAATTGAGATTGAGACGGGCATAGGATTTGTGCACCCGTGAAGAGGGTCGGGTTGAGGGACACTCACGAGACCAAATACCAAAAAGTGAGAACTCCAATAAAGTGAAACCTTCTGGGCCCACTTGGTCCCATCTCATTTAGATAAATATATTTGTTAAATAAAAAAATAATGGCTTTCTATTCTATAATATATTTGTTTAAATTGTTTTTTTAAATAACTATTTACTTAAGAAGCAAATTCTATCTATTTGTTTTTTAAAAAACACTTATATAAAAATATTTGTTTTTAACTTTAAACAAAATTATTCTAACTATAATCCAACATAATTTTTCTATAAATTTTAGATATTGTTTTAATAATTAAGTATGTAAAATCAATTATTATTATTATTATTATTATGTATAATACATTGCGTTTAGATAAGTAAATGTAAAGTAATTTTAAAATTATTTATTTAGTTTGAGTTGTATAAAATGATTTTTAATGAAATTATAAAATGAATATAAAATCATTTTTAATAATTCATTTTGTATTTAGATTAATTAGTATTGGTAATAAAATAGAAAAACAAAATTTGTAATGTTCAAATTTTGTTTATCATAAAAATCATTTTTTTTTCTTTTGTTAAGATTGTAATGTAAATTACCAAACAAATTTAAATATTAATACCAATAACTCTGTTAAGTTTTGTCTATTAAACATTGAATCCCTAATCCAAAGTTTGAAGTAGTAACCACATGAACCCATTAATCATCCTTCTTTTAAAAAAAAAAAAAACTGACTCGGAGTGACAAGACTCTTAATTAGTAAGAGCAAGAAACAGAAAGCCTACAAAAGAAGAGCAATAAAAAGAAAACTTAACAATAGGTTTCTTATGAAAGTCATCTTTATATTGCTATCCTATTATATAGTAGAGATTCTTTTCTGAATTAGGTTTAGTAAATTTTTTTGTCATGTTAAAAGGTTTTTCATGTTAAAAATTTGCTCTTTTTTATTTCTTGTTTCAAAGTTTATTTAGTGTCCATTTTAAGTTACATATAGAGCAGGAAAAAATTTTAGTTATGGTTGAACTATAGTCTAAAATCGTCTCATTATCCTACATAGTCCTACATTTGCCAACAACCCCAGATGCAGATAACTCTACAATTGTATGGAGTTACAACATTTATTCTATACGTTTAACATAAATGTATGAAGTGTAGACCAAGAACATGTGGGCACAATATATAATAAGATAGGAAAATGAAATTCTACCACAGAATAATTGACGATGTGCCGTTAACATCTCGTGAACAATGTGACAGCAGAGATGATGAGATGAAGCATGGATTTGATAGATCAAGAGTGAAGATGCAAATTCAACATACCTAATTTTTCTCGAGCCTTCGTATAAACACTTCATAGGACCACAACTTTGAAGTTGATTGTGTTAGATATGAGACTAAGAAAGTTTGTCTAAAGATTTCAAGCTGGGAATTAAACAGTTTTAAGTTTCACTTGAAATTTCAGTAATAGAATATTGATAAATTCTAACAAATATCTGAGACCAAAAAATTCGTTACCAAACGCTTCATCAATTACTAAAAAAAGAAAGCATAAACGAAAGCAAAAGATAGATTCTAAACAAAGAAATGAAGGGTTCATAATTCACAGAATAGCTACTTGAATTTTCCTTAACATGTTCTGTTTATGAAAATCCTTCAAAGTATAAAGAAAACAAAATAAGCATGCACTCAATTTTGTGGAACGAATGACGTCAAACACAACTCCCATGTCAAATTTGCAATTAAAGATCAAGAATTGCACTATCATTCTTTGGTATGTTATGCCTACTTTTTTTATTATTCATGAAATAATTTCTACCAAAAGTGATGATTAATTCCTTGAGAATCATAAGCACACATTAGACAAATATTCTCCTACTAATGACAATTACTTAATTTGTACCCATAAAAATAGCAATCTCTAAGAACATACAGTGCTGGTATGTTTTTTGGCTTCAAGAAAAACAAAAGAAATTTGTGTAGTTTATACTATTTTTATGTTTTAGAAACCAATGAACCTAGAGGCCATAACTTAAGTTCCACTATAAATAACTGTCATGGCTTCACTCTCCACTCGTACCTAAAATTCCGAAGTTCTTTTTCTTATAATGGGGCTCTTGTGGAAAACTCACACGAGGATACACGTGAGACCCTTTTTCCTCCTTTCTTACTCTATCCACTCTAAGTAATATTCTCACATTCTGTTCTTAATATGTACACTACTTTAGTGAATATACTAGTAGCTTCATTTTCTAACAATTTTATTTTCATGGATGTGTTGTTTTTGCAGGTGATTAGAACATTTTTTGCAATCCTTTTGGTTGCACTGCTGAGTTCAGAGAGAGTAGAGAGCAGAAAAGCCAAAGTTGTGACCACTTCCTTGGAGTACAATGCTATAAACTGCAGAGCTCACAGTGCTGCATTGACAGATTTTGGTGGTGTTGGGGATGGAAAAACATCCAACACAAAGGCATTTCAGTCTGCAATAAGTCACCTGAGTCAGTATGCTTCTGAAGGTGGCTCTCAGCTCTATGTTCCTGCAGGAAAATGGCTCACTGGTAGCTTCAGCCTCACTAGTCACTTCACCCTCTATCTTGACAAAGATGCTGTTCTCCTTGCTTCTCAGGTATCTCATTTCTACTCCTTTGATGACAAATTAACCATAGACATGAGGTTTTAAGGCATAGTGTGTGTACATTTTGTGCTTTTTGAAACATTGTGAAGTTTGTTCAAAATCCATCATTTGTGCTACCCCACAAATTTTCACCACACTGATGTTAGATCAGAGACTTCCATCTGTCAGAATATGCTGTTTTTTGAACATTATAATAAAGTCTCTCACATCACTGCTGTCCAGCATTTGAATTTTCAAAGTGTTATTATTGCTCACAAGCCTTTGAAAGTAGAACCAAAATCTTTTGTTGATTCTTTTTCTACTGACTCTGGTTTTTAAGAAAGTGTTGCTGTACCAATCACTTGGCTTCATCTGCCTGTTCTTGCACCTTTCCTTTTGGCAGTATTTTGCTAGAACTGTTTCCAAAGTCTGATGACAGATCAAAACAGGATATGAAATACATTAAGATATGCTCTATGATTTCATCAATTTTGTTGCATGATACAGACATTTAAGAGATTTAATTGGGAGAAAATCAAACAGTATTCTTTGATTTTTTTTTTCCCCCAAAATCTTTAATTCATCAAAGAGTATCAAGCCTCTTGTTATTGAGAAATTATTACATGTTCTGAAACCACCACATGTTTATGATTCCGGTCAATTTTCACGTTAGTTGAAGTTTATTAATTTTTTAGTATAAATTGAAAATTTAAGTTACGCATTACGTAAAGATTGATTATAGACGCAGTTCTAGACAATACAATAATTTCCCCACTATTTGTCACTATCATAAACTCATCACTCATTTTTTAATATGGAAATAGAGAATTTTAAAGGGGTTCACGTGAGTTACATACAAGGGAAGATGTCCAATAAATGAAAGGCAAAGAATGTGTCACAAGATTCCCCACTTTCTACCGAGCATATGAGAGCAATATTAGGTTCATGAGAGCAATAGTCTTAAATAATTCAACAATACACAAAAGTCCAATGACTCCCACAACAACCTCTTTACCCTGGCCACTTTTGGTCTATTCCCACATCCAGACAACAATTTTAAGAGTGCCATAGAGTGGTCCATTACACACTTGTCTTGTGTTATCTAGGAGAACGGTTCCAAGTGTGACACATTTTTGGCACTTTCATGTATACTACTGCCAACTCTTTTTCTTTTATTGAATTAATGAAATGGTTTAGGATATAACTGAGTGGCCTGTGCTTGAACCCCTCCCATCATACGGTAGAGGAAGAGACGCACCAGCAGGAAGATTCACAAGCCTCATATTTGGAACAAACCTCACTGATGTTATTGTCACAGGTAAAGGGGAAAATAGTTTCAGTTGTATGTATCCAAAGGTTGTTTCAGTTCTAATTACAAAAATTTACTTACTCACCTACAATATAACTTAAATAAATAATATATGTACTGAGAATCTAAATTTTTTTTATGATGTCATCCAATTATAAATCCCTATACATAGTATAGTAAGTTTGTTAATTAAGTTATAATATTTTTATTGTATTGACAATATAAAAACTTACACTCATAGTACATACATATTAAACTCTTATTACTATTATTATTATTATAGATAAATGATATCAATCATGACCCTTTTTGTTAACAGGTGAAAATGGCACCATAGATGGTCAGGGTGAGTTTTGGTGGCAGCAATTTCACAGGAAAAAGTTGAAGTACACTCGCCCATACCTGATTGAATTAATGTTCTCAGACAACATTCAAATCTCAAATCTAACTCTACTCAATTCCCCATCATGGAATGTTCATCCAGTTTACAGCAGGTAATCCCACTTCACTTGTATTCAAGTCTTATAAAAAAATGTCATTAGATATACTGATATAGCTACTTTACTCTCTTATTGTCTTTGAATATTATAATAACAAATGATTTGATACTATGCAGCAATATTATTGTGCAAGGCATCACCATTTATGCTCCTGTCACATCTCCAAACACTGATGGCATCAACCCAGGTCAGTATTTCATGATCAACTTCAGATTCTTCAAATATAGAACAATGGATAGCAAGCATTTGATACAATGTAACCAAAGAATAAAAGTTTGATTTGAATTGCTAATATTTGCTCTACCTATGTTTCTTTCTTTTATCTTTTTCTCAACAGATTCTTGCACAAATGTAAGAATTGAAGATTGCTATATAGTTTCTGGGGATGACTGTGTGGCGGTTAAGAGTGGATGGGATGAGTATGGCATAAAATTTGGGTGGCCCACCAAACAGCTAGTGATAAGAAGGCTAACATGCATCTCACCATACAGTGCAACCATTGCCTTGGGAAGTGAGATGTCAGGTGGAATCCAAGATGTGAGAGCTGAGGACATCACAGCAATCCAAACAGAATCAGGTGTCAGAATCAAGACAGCAGTAGGGAGAGGAGGGTATGTGAAGGACATATATGTGAAGAGAATGACCTTGCATACTATGAAATGGGCATTTAAGATGACTGGTGATTATAACTCACATGCTGATGGCCACTATGACCCTAATGCCTTGCCTGAGATAAAAAACATCAACTATAGAGATGTTGTGGCTGAAAATGTGACCATAGCTGCTAGGTTTCAAGGAATCTCCAATGACCCCTTTACAGGAATCTGCATTGCAAATGTGACACTAAGGATGGCAGCCAAGGCCAAGAAGCAGCCTTGGACCTGCACTGATATTGAAGGGATGACGAGTGGGGTGACCCCTCCACCTTGTGGTCTGTTACCTGATCAAGGGCCGGAGAAGATCACAGCATGTGATTTCCCAGCAGATAATCTACCTATTGACATAGTGGAGCTTAAGAAATGTACTACCACCATGACATATGTTGAAGTGTAGTAGTTTATGCAAGTTATTGTTTTAGGAATAGTCCTTCTCAGATTATCAAAAAAACATTTCTCAAGTTAAGAAATGAATGGTGTTTCAAATTATAGAAATGGAACGGTTGTCTTTTCTTCTCTCGTTTATGGAACTTGGTGGCTTGATGCTGCTACAAGTTTCATAGCTAATATTAATCAAAATTTACTGGTTAAGTCTTGCTGTGAGTATCCTATGCTTATTCATTCAAATTAGGCACAAAACTGAAAAGGCTACAAACTACAAAGAGTGATCATGACAGTTGAGCAAACCAAGGTATTTTCTGAAAACATTTTCAAACACTAACAAACTGTTGCATTTTATGTCATACAGTAGGATAATGTCGGTCCCCACAAATGAAAAATTTCTCATAAGAACCTTGAGAGAACTACACAAAATATAGTTGTCATAATTGAAAAGCCCAAAAACATATAAACCCTACACTAGAATCCCATAGTTTCAATATAGGACTCAAGTCCCATACCTTGTAATTGGATCCATACAGTGTCTTGTCATAATATTTGTGTGTCTACATTCTAAAGGATGGAGAAACTGACTGAATCAGTTAACTGCACTAAAGTGTTTGTCCTAGTCTAAGCTGAAGGATAGAAATACACCAACAAGCAACAAGGAGCCAGAGCCCATGGATATTCCTGCTGAAACCTTAAAGTAATGCTAATTGGCTTCTGATTACTCCAATTGTACATCTCAACAATAAAATTATCCGAGAATGTTAAATAATAATCAAATGAAATACACCTCACAAAACCTCATTAAATCTCAAATATAATTTACCAAAAAAATCTCAGTATATCCAATACGTTAATTACTTCTGTAGAGAACCAACAACTCCTCGGTAGTGTTGTAATCCAGTCAAAAAGTATTTTTCACTATGCACAGACGATAGTAAATGCAAAATTTCAATAAATAGGTGGATCAGGATTGAATAACACAGATTCTCTCCAGATGAGTTCCTTGATATCTTCTTCAGTGAAAGATGGTTGCTCAAAATCAAAACTGAAAGGTCTAACGCAAACAGGTTCCTCATTAATATCATGAAGAGGTGCCAAGTATGGGTGACACAGAGCTTCTTTAACTGCAAAGCATCATAAGTAACATACGATTAATAAAAATATATACAAAAAGAAAATCCAACAGCTATAAAAGATTATTGCAGATAAATTGTCAACATTCAAGAAACAATAGAATCTTGACCAAAATGGTCAACCATATCACAAGCAGTTAACAGGCTCTGGATATATTAATTTTTTAACATTTTTAAATTAATAGAAACAAAGAAAAAGAATACATAATTGAGATGAAAATTTTTCTTTTGATACCCAATTAGTTTGAATTGTAACCAACGATTAGGGTATGGACAGAATTAAATGGCCTCACTGAGGAATTGGTCTTGGACAAAACACCGTAGCATAATTTGATTCATGTTACCAACCCCATATTGTGGAAAAAGGTTTTGACTGTTATTATTTTCATTGTAACCAACATTTAGTATTCAATGTTATCAGAGACTAATACATTTTCCTTTCATATTCAGATTTCAGCTACAACTTTATGAGCTTGGTATAGCAAGTTAATCATGGTAAGCATATTTGAACAGGATGAAATACAAACTACAGTTAGAAGCAACTGAGTATACCCATTTAACCAATAACAACCTCGTCATTGATTTGGTTGTTCTAACTTAAGAAATTTGCAGAGGTCAGCAAACTCTACATGGATTTAAAAGGGCAATTTATAAAATAAAATTACAAAGATTGTACCCAAAAAGAAAGAGAAGAAAAATTATGTCATTTTACTTGTAATGCGCCTATTTGGATCAAAGACAAGCATCTTCTCTAACAAATCAACAGCACCAGGAGACATACTTGGGAATCTAGTAGCAAATTGTTGCCTTGGATATTGTGGAAGCTGTCTCACATATCTACGAGCATTATCACTTCGTAGAAATCCAAGGCTATGGTCATCAGGTGAGCCTATGAGCTTTTTAAAAGCAAGGAAATTTGTCAAAATTAAATCATTTTTTAAACATGGAGACTTAGTATGAAAATGAGAAAGAAGTTGCAATCTATAGGGGGAAATGCATAACCTACCTTCCCCCCATGCATTTAAGTTCTTAGTTTTTGGTTTAGAATGAGTGAAGAATTTTTTTTTAGGCAAACACCCTAGCCATTAATGTTGTGATGCACAGATAATAAGTCCCTTTCTCTTAGGTGTGAAAACCTAATGACACTGAGGGAGATTCTCAATTTCTACAGCTGTCTTTACTTGTCTTTATGGATCCTTGGGATAACAATCAAATCTCAGCCCTTAAGAGTATTATTCTTTGAGTGCCTGATAATTCTTTAACCCTTATTCTTTTGCTTGCAGACCATCAATCCCCCACCTATCACATATGCCTCTTCAGTTTGACTAATTCTTTTTAATAAAATTTCCCTATTTTTTACCCTTAATTCTCACAACAAAACCCTAACTTTGATCCATTGAATTCTGTGCCTTCTCTGTCCTGATTTAAAGGTCCACACAGAATTTCTCTCATTCTATTTAATTGCATGTGGATCCAACATTCTGATCTATAAAATAAAAATAAAAATAAATGAAAGAATGTTTGCAATTCAGGAACCAGATGTAAAAAGTATCATTCAGGATTTCCAACTAGCTAATACCTCTGTAATCAGCCTGAGCTGATGAACATAATCTTTCCCCGGAAATAGGGGTTGTCTTGTTATGATTTCACCAAGGATGCAACCCACAGACCATATATCGATGGCGGCAGTATATTCTGAGCAATTAAGAAGTAACTCTGGAGCTCGGTACCACCGAGTAACCACATACTCAGTCATGAAATCAGTCTCAGATGTAGTTCTAGCGAGACCAAAGTCTGCAATCTTAAGATCACAGTTGGCATTCAGTAGCAAGTTGCTAGGCTTTAGATCACGGTGCAGAACATTTGCTGAGTGTACATATTTGAGTCCTCGTAGCAACTGATAAAGAAAATACTGGAAAATGTATCTTATCAGTCACTGTGAGACAGTATAAATATCTTTGGTTATATAAACCAATGTATGATGAGTACTCTTTTAATTCAAAACAAAAAGGTGAGAGCCCAAGGAGATTCCAGACAGTAAATAAGAAAATTCAAAACTGCCAAAAGCTCTTGGGAATTTTAATTAGCCAATTCAGACATATTTTTGAGCTTCAATTTGGCGATAATACTAAAAAGAAGAATAATCGAGAGATCTTTCAATATGGTAGACATTAAATTTAAAAGGCATATGCAAAAAGAAATGGTAATAGTGCTAACCCGACAATGATCATCAGTCAATTGTTGATTGGATCGAATTATTTGATGCAGATCAGTATCCATTAACTCATAAACAATGTACACATCATTGAAGTTATCCCTCTGTGGTGGTCGTATAATGTCTTTAAGGGCTATCACCTGCATTAGAGAAGTAATTGGTAAGTGAGCAGCCTTGTTTCAAATTGAATTCTAATAATGATTGTAGAATTAAAATCCAATCAGGAAGCTCCCATGAAACAAAGTGAAAATATAACACCAATACCAACTCTTAATAGGTGCTGACTCACAAAATCCGTGTTTAACAATATACTAATTAGAAAACAAAAGAAGAAAACTTTTTTCGAAAAATTAGATATAAAATATTATGAAGGGTATAAATTTCTGAGTAAGCCAAAAACATGGTAATCAAAAGCATATATTATATAATGTAAATATATCAAAAGGTAAAAGTTCTATTCTATCAATGTATCTTGATATCAGTTAAAAACATAAGCCAGAATACACAGAAGAGATATTTTGATATGTTGCAATTTTCAAGAGTTTTGAATTTATCACAATAGAAAGCGTAACCAAAAGTACATCAATTAGTACTTCTAGAAAATTATAGATATGCTTATGAGAACTAAAGCAAATGTCCAATTTAAGCCAAACAACAGAATTATGCTTAAAAGGACCTTCATCACTAGTAAATTATGGAAAATTTGCCTATAGTTGCAGTACGACAGATACAACCAAAAAATAAGAAGCAGAAACAAAGAAATCAAAATATGAGGCAACAATAAGTCAAATAGGAAAGTCCATAGTGCTACATGGAGCACTCCCTTAATATCCAAATTTGAGAAGAAAAAAGTAAGATAAAAAATAAAAAGTATAATAAATAAATAAATAAGCAACACAAATGGGGGAAACAAGGTTTAGATATGAGAACGTGAGTAAAAAAGTTTATTTAAATTACATTTTCATGATCCATGTGCCGAAGAAGTTTAATTTCTCGTAGAGTCCTTTTGGCATCTATTCTGTTGTCAAATGCATTGCCAACCTTCTTAATGGCAACTTCTTCACGTGTCTCTGCATTTACAGCAGCACTGAAAGAAAATGAAAAAACAACATTGTCCCTCACATTGTTGATAACAGAACTAAAACCATATTAATGAGTATAGGTCATTGCCTAACACACCAAATTTAATAAACCATCCACAAGATACAAATTATCTTCAGTTTAATGAGTCTGAACATCATGAGGATTGTGTTATTTACAGTGCCAATAAGTACACCAAATTCTAATAGCCTGGCTATCACAATCAGGTAGCTTCAGCCAAATGTAAATTAAACTCTATAACAAGATAATATGAGGCAGAATCCGAAACGCATGAAACTAGATATGAATACATGATTAAATAGACCCACAAGACTAAAACTTGATTCTCTTTCAATTACTCTACTCCAATCAATCAATCCCAAACAATGATCACAAAGAATATATTTTTAAACTCAAGAAACTCAATCATCTTAGCACAATAACCCACATTCAGCTCAGGAATCACATCAATCCCATATTAAAAGCATTGAAGAAAAAATACAAATTTTCAAAATCACTTCAATCCCCTATTCACATAAATAACAGATACATGTCAAACATCTACTTCAAATAAACAATCACCTATATTCTGAACTTCCCCTAACATTCAAACATCAAATCCAAAATCAACAAAAAGGCCTTTGACCACCACCAGCAACCACTTCCTTGCTTTCAAAGCCAAGAGTTCCAAACCCCCAAAAGATGCGAAATTATTGTATGGTCCGGAACCACTACATGTTTATGGTCCTGAAAAATTTCTAAGTAACACATACCAAGTTTTTATTAATTCTTTCTGGTAAAATGAAAAACTTGGTTACATATCACATGAAAATTGGTCAGGACCCATACAAAAATTTCTCCCAAGATGCAAGCAATACATACATAGCTAAAAAAAGAGCAACCCTTTATCCTCAAAACACCCTCACAAACAACAAAAACAACACAGAAAACAAATGAATTCAGCCAAAACAAAAGCTCAACCCCACAAAAAAGTTTCTTCCTTACCAAACAATACCATATGCTCCTCTTCCCACAGGGCGAATAGGAGGAACATACTTCCTAGAGACCTCAAAGAGGTTTCCATAGATATTGTACTGAACATAGCGTCCACCATGAGTGTGAACTCCTCTGATGTCAGCTGAAGCAGGAGCAGACTCAAGAGCCATGTCTGTCTGGTGCTAAATGATCCAAAACCAGAAGATGAAAATGAAACAGACCCAACAGGGAAAGCAAGGATTTTTATGAAAAAGGAGCTAAATTGGTGAAGTGGGGGTGTGCTGAATTTACATGGAACGTGTCCGTTAGAGTAGTAAAAGTCGTTAGCATTTTCGTTTGGGTTAGAGAGAGAAAACGAGGATCTAATAAGAGAGAGGGAGATTAGGTGTGTTTTTCGTTGCATACATAAGCGATTAAGCGTGTTTATGTGAACATTCAAGTTAGGCTTTTGAACTAGAAAAGCTCGTGTGAACCCGTGAAGATGTAGCACTTTTTAGAGCTTTTGTTAATTTTTCTTCTCATGCTAATGCTATCTCTGAATTCTTAGTGTGATTTTGGACTCTTTTTTTCATTTTTTTTATTCATTTTGTTTTGACATTTGATAATAGGTTTTCATTGTGGCAAGGGGAAATCAAGTTGATGTAGTTTTTTATTTTCTTTGTTTTCCTTTTGGATCAAATTGTTTTGTTTACTTTTACTTTCAATTTTCAACTAAATAAAAAGTAGAATTAAAGATGAGAAAGTTAATGTTGAAAATTGTTCACGAATGAAGAAAATGAAAAATTGGTAAAAGAAATTCTATTCCAAGTTTCCAACCGATTATATGTTAATAATAAAATTATAAATTTTGAATTATTTTTTGTATTATATTATTATATTAATTTTTATTTTATATTTTATGGTAAATATTTTTTATTCTTAATTTTTTTAAAGGAATTTGAATTTAAATTCTTTTTTATTTAAGTATACATTTCTTTCTTTTTAATTTTAAGCACCTTTGTTTTAGTTTAAACTTTTTAAAATATATAGTCCGACAAGTTTAACTCGAGCGTAACTTTTGCTTGCAAGTTTATAATAGGATTGTGATAGCACCCCTAATGAAACAATCAATTTTTGCTTTATTTCTCCTTTTTCTTTGTGTGTGTTTTATTTTAAGCATTATTATAATTGTGGAACTTCCTTAGGCCTTGTCTTTCTCCTTATCTTTTTTAGTTTTCTAGTTGAGATCTCTTTAATGGTGGTGAAACTTCCTTATGCTCTAATAAGGTCTAGTATACTTTTCAAAAAAAAATGTACAACTATTATACAAATGTGTTCTTTTACATTGGCAAACACATTAAAATTGTTTAAACGCGATCCTTGACAATTATGTTTAGCAATTGTGATTAAAATTACTTCATAAAAATTGCACAAAATTTCCCCTCATGTTTCTTTTTAAGAACGGATAAAAAAAATAAAAATTGAGCGTCTAGGCTCTACAAGTTAGGGCGACGACTATGATCCACCAAAAGGGTGAAGTCAACTTGTTTGGAATTAGACCAACCAACAACTACAAGTTGTATCAAAAGGGCATGTGTAAGTACGAAACAGTCATCAGATTTCTCAGCTTCTTTCTCTAGCATTTTTGTGGAATGTGACACGTCAAGTGCTTCATTACTTATCAAATCCAATAATTAGTTTATAAATGCCGATTTCCATATGAACATGCCATTGTCCAAAACTCCAAATTAACAATTGGTGTCAAAAAACAAAGACAAAGGAATAGTAGGGGTAGACCAAAAGGAATTTTCCCCCATCTACACGTGTTGTGTAGGATATAGGGTGTAAAAATAGGGATTTAAATATAATGCATAATTATTATACTCCTATCCTATGTAATAATAATAATTAAAATCGTCAATGTTTAATTAGTCAACCTAAAGGAATAATAACCTTTTTTAAGTAAACCTTTGCATGCTTCGTAGATATTACATTGCTATATACAATATTCAGTCAAAGTTGGAGCCAAAATGTATAGTCCTCATCAAATTAAAGCAATTTAGTGTTTCCTAGTCAGTCTTCGTCTATTGTTCTTTATCTGTTGTTCCCTTTTATCTGGTCCCAAAAATTGACCATTGAATTTGAATACGAATAGAAATAGAACTTCCTAGTTGGCGGCTCTCAAGGTCCTGACTAGTGGGTCTTCAATTCTTCGTTATCACGTCATATCTAAATATTATGTGGTGAACTCTTTCATTTAAGCTTTATAAACTTTTTATTAGCATTTATCTTGGTTTCACATGAAAAAAATGGTGTGATTGTTAAAAAAAAAAATCAAAGAAAATGAGAAAAGAAAAATCGTTAAAAAGTATTAGCATTTATCTTGGTTTCACATGAAAAAATGGTTTCATCCAATATTGGATACAAAACACAAGGAGAGAAACGTGCGTGTTAGTTACAAAAACAATTGCTTTTTTTCTTTTTGATGAAACCATAGACAATTAGATAAAATAATAAAACTAGTAAACTAAATTATTTTGTTGTACAATTTTATTTTGGCCAAAGAAATTATCAAGTTAAAAAATTGCAAACACACTCAAAAGTAATCAATGCTTCCTTTTGAGGATTTGTGCTTTTGAGACTACCAAAGCAACCCATTTTACAGCATAACACAACTCTAGGCTTGGGAAGTCAAGCCCACTATGAGAAATAATGGAAGGAAAGCCCACTTGAAACCATCTACAAAATGAGTAAAACAACATTTTGGTGCGTGATATGACAGATATGAGGTGAGTCACATTAGTTTCTTATTTAAATCACTATTTTAATCCCTGAAAAATAAAAATGCCAGTCAATTTAATCCATTTAAGTGAAAAAAGGACTCATTTGATTGACTTCTAATTTTTCGGGTCCAAAGTAATTTTCATCTTTCAAAATTTATGGGACCAATCACAAACCGTTTTTAGCTTTCAGGAACATGGTATGTTACTACCCAGAGAATACTACCATACAATGCTAGTAAACTTGCAAAGTTCCATCAGAACTGTAGAGCCAAAGGCAGGAGCAAATAAATGTAAACAATGTAAAAATCACAGTTTTTACTTCCTCACAATTTATGCTTTGACAACTTTCTGCAACAGATTTGATACTTGACCAAGATAAGACACGTACATTATTAAACATGAGTTCCCATCTAAAACTAATCTAAGTGCAAAGATTCAATTATAACTAAAATCCAAAAAAAGATTAAAAAAAATTGCCAAGAACAACACCATGCGAGTTTTGTGTGGTTCATGGTTCTTCCATTACCACCTCATCAGACTGAGTGAGCGACTCAAAGCAAATGTTCACAGAGAGAGACCGTTAGGAGAACTTGATTTGATCAGTTCTCCATTTTGTGATCCATACAAATCATCTTCTTGACAAAGCTTGGTCTCTGTTCTCTTCAACAGAGCTTGCAGGGGTCACTCGTTTCAGCTCAAAGCATGATCACAATTGAGTAAAGAGGTTCACATTTTTAGTTTCTTTACCACCCCAGATTCTGAGGGGCTTAACAAGGGAGACGAGACAGACGAGACAGATCATCTACCTCACATGACTTGGTCTCCGATTCCTTCAATAGAGCTCAAAGCTCTTATCACTACAGCTCAGTTGATATAGAAATTGAGTGTGTAGTCCACCAAAAATTCACTTCAGTTTTCAGATCTCAAAAGCAAATCACTTTTCACAGATCTGAAATGCAAGGCGGCAAGCCATAATTATTGCCAAACTGACAATTGCAAGAAATTCTGCAAGCTGAGGTGCCAGGAGATCAGAATCAGATGTGACCTTGATACCAAGGAGTTGCAACTGATCTGTGAGTTTCACATTGTCAAATGATAAACACATGCAATATGCTAAGTAATACGTGATACTTAACAATGTGCTGCATCATATGATATTCAATCAAAATTGTTCAGGGTGATTAGTTTGAGAAACATTTTGTTTTAAATTTGTTTCATGTATTCAAAAGTTTATATAGTGAAAAACAACTTATTGCTTTCTGTTTTCACTTTTTCTTGTATAAACTTCAGAAAACAGGAAATAAAATGAGACAACAATTTAGATGTAGCCCAACTGGTAAATCTGTGCTCAAGAACAGAGAGGCAAAGCATCGTAAATGAATCTGAGACTTATTTCGTATGTACCTCATTCTGCTGTCTTTGACATTCAAAGAAATTTAATCAAGTTTTGATTGTATACTAAAATGCTACATATCATATTACATGGAATCACAAAAAAAAAACTGTTCATTGCCCTAAAATAATCTGTTAATCCAGTTTCAGGGCAAAAATCCTTCCCAATCCAGACGAAAAGATAGGTTCAGAATCAGCAACCAATGGCAGAAATTACAAAATCCCCTTCCCCACTCCTCCAAAAGAAAAACCACAATCACATTTTATGTTTCATGATTCTATCACAAAATGGAAAAGGCAGTGGTTTCATGAACTAATAAATAGAAAGAATTACAGGGTAGCAAATTGCAAACTTCAGTGAGCACAAGCAACTTTCTTATATATATTTTATCATATAATATTACACAGAACATCACAAATATACATTTCAGAACCATAATATAATCATATAACCTATTACTCATTCTAACTTGAATACAATAAGCCAAACATGATTGAAAACCATCAATCTTAAAACAGAAAAACCAATACCTAGATCCATTGGTATGTACCAGAGTTAGGCTGCAACACATTCAATTGACTATTTGTGCATCTCTGTTACCCGCCTGAATGCTGTCAATGAAAGTTGCACCTGACCTCAAACTAGATAGCAAGGCATCACGACCAGTCAAGACCACTTGGAAAAAGCTATCGACTTCCTTTGTAAGAAGATCTAGTCCTTGTGAAAGCTTCTCTGTTGCTCTGCCTAATTCCCCAACAATCTTCGCAAGTGATTCTGTCTCAATGGCATCTGAGACGCCCTGGATAATAGGATATAATTCCTTCATAGAGGAATCAACTACTTCCAACTCATTCAATATAGTAAATCGCCCACTTCTAACTCTAATTTCCCCATTTACAAGATCTTGCAAACTTTTAAAGGTTGGAGCCCAAGAATATACATCAGCCACATCCAAATCTGACATATTCTTTGTAGAGCCCGAAAAAGCCGCAGCAAACACACTGCATAAAAATACTGTCTGCACCTTTACTCCATACATAGCTTGCATCAAAACCTTCTCTTTAGCAGACTTTTTAACCTTTGGCAGATCAAGTGACTGCAGAAGATTATCCAAAATGCTGCCACATTTCTCAATCCTAGGGTTTCCAGAACCAATATGCTGTTTCCAACCATCAAGTGAAGAGCATGCCCGAACATACTGCTCTGAAGAGGAAGAACCTAAATTGTGCAATGCACAATGAAGTAAAAGATGACCCTGGTTCAGGCGTGATAATTCAGAGCTAAATGCAATGCACATATCTAGTAACTTCACACTAATGTCCAAGTACACATCTATCCATTTCTCATCCCAATCATGTACAGGAAGCTCAAGCTCTGTTATGAGGGTTTTAATGTCATTATGACTCTCACAAAGTGCCTGCATGGCCAAAGTCATCCAAGACAAGCTGAGGATCTCATCCTTGCTCTTGGGAATAAGCTTTTTCAGCCTCTCTTCCAAAGTTGCTTCAAAAGCATGTAATATTAACAACAGCTGTGAAGAAATTTTTGGGCCTTTCGGTGATATCATCCTAAAAGGATTTCCAAAAGGGAAGAATGATCGGTTTGCATCCTGTGCCCGGCTCATTTAGAATTTTTACTGAAACATGCAAGATTAGAAAGTAAGATGCAATATTGTTGAATAAAAACCATACAAAATCAATTATCAGTCACACATGAAGAAGTTCACTACATGTTATTTATGCACTAAGTTCATAATTACTGAGCCCAAATAGTATGTTCCAAAACAATGTTATTAAAAAAGAAAATGGAAAAAGGCATACACAAAATTCTGATAATACTTGCATGGTCAATGTCAAAAAACTACCATTGGCCACTCCAAACACAATTTCTTCCCCTTTCCATTCCCCATCTAATAATTCCATTATTATGATAAGTTCAAAAGTATTTAGTTTGCTTTCAAATTCAAGCTGCAACAAGGTATGAGATAAGTTTGATCAACTAACCCTAAATAACTAAATGATAGTGAGCTAAAACAAAGTCAAAAGTACCTAAAATTCAAAATACAAAAATTCCAAGATCAGAAATTTTTACTTTAAGGGGGCATTTGACAGGAGAGAAGTAGGCCATTGGGAATCTTTGAATATGTTTCCCAGAAATCAAAGAGTTAAGCATATTTTTATTAATTATTTTAATTATTTACCACATTATATAATTTAATAAAGAATAACATGATGTTTTTACCGGAATAAAAGAAAAATTAAAATTGAGAAGCCTCATGAGAAAGTTTTTGTGGGAAACTTTCTAAAAACATTCCCGGAAAACATCTTTTTCCAAGAATGTTATTGTTTTCAAATGCATGCCAAACATGGGAAATTAAATTTCTCAACCTATGATTCCCGAGAACCAAAAACTTCTTTCCAACCAAACGCCCCCTTAAGTTTTTTTTATCATCTTGAAAACACAAAAGGGAATCAGAAATTAATAGACAACTAGCTAAACTTTCCTGCAAAATCAAATGAAAAAAAAAAACACAGAAAATAGGGAAATCAACAAAACCTAAGACCAATCAAAATTCCTCCTCCTTCCATTTTCCTACAATTTTTCTCAAAGTTTAAAATCCTCCGTCCCACTTCGGGCTCAGGAAAGGTAAAAATTCTAAACAATATCTACCCATCACTCCCTCACCACACCTGAAGGAAATAGCCATATAAATACTTTTCAAAGGGAAAAACACTTCTCTTTTAATTTTCCAACAAAACTAAAAAAAAAATACATAAATCGTCTGAACCTCACCAAACACAATAGATCGAGGAGCTGGACAATCAATCAAAGCGAAAATCTTGACCAATTCTCAGATTTTCCACTGAAAGACAAAAAAAATTGGGGGTAGGGGGATTCTATTTATAGAGATTTTCAGAGAGAACAATAAAAAAAAATAAAAAAAGATCGAGACTTTGGTTGAGAAAAAGGGTAAAGAGAGAGAATCAAAGAGTGAAAGAAAGCACCTCACAGTGATCAGATCGGAAGAGTTGAATTAGGGTTGGGTGGGTTGTTTCGGGTTTGTTCTTTTGATAGGGTTTGAGTGTGTGTGAATGAAATGAAATGAATGAATGTTTGTGATAGCTGGTGAGATGATAAAGCTACCAAGTTTGGCCTCAGATTCTGTGAACCTGGGAAACGTGGTGTCATATTGTTGGTCCGTTGCCCATCGTATTTATTTCGTTAATCATATTTTTGTTGACCTAAACAACACGTTGTGAGATTATTTTTTTTCCCAAAAGTATTTTCAGTCTTATCATAGTTCTGTTCTGTACTCTTTCTCTTTAAATTATCACAGTTAATGCGTGTGAGAATTTTTTAAATTTTAATTTTAAAAAATAGAAAACAATATAATTAAGATTATTACATTTTTTAGGCATCGATTTTATTTTATTTATTTATTGAAAAAAGCATAGATTTTACTCTAAAAAATTTACTTATTTTCTTTTTAAGTTTCGTATTATTTCTAAATTTTATTTTATTTACATTTTTAAAATAATGATTTTAAATCTATTGAAATATAACTGTCTGTATATTCAAAATTATTACTTTTAATTTTTAAGATTTATGTTTTTTTCCTTAAAATTTAATTGTTTATACTTAAAAATAATAATTTTAAATTCACTTTATTTATTAAAATAAATATAGTATTTTATAGTATTACTATATTTTATTATTTTAATGATATTCTTTTAATTTGGGCTCATTATAATGTTTCTTTATTATTAAAAAAATTGTCGGCAGGAGCGTTGAAATTTGACGAGCTTATCTGCAATATCATTCATTTCAACGGGCTAATTGAACGGATCATTTTGGCTTCCAAATTTTAATTGAACGATTCATATAGATGGGCAGTTTCACCAAGAAAATTAAGGAAGAAATTTTTAATTTTATTTTAAGAGCTTGCTTTACATATATTATTAGTACAAAAGTTTTTTCACTCTAAATTAATAAAAATTATTACTAATATATTTTAAAGATAAATATTATAGAATTAATAAATTTATTATATATAATAATTTATAATCAAATAATAATTTTCCATACATATATCATGTATTTACTATAAAAATGTTATATATATTTTTTAGTCACTTTCATACGTTGCGTATGAAATAATAAAATTAGAAAATAAAAATTATTTTCATATAAATTTTTTAAATAAAAAACCAACTAAAAATAAATAAATTTATTACAACTATAAAAAATATATTTTAAACCAATGTGCTAAGCCCAAAGAAATGACCGTTGAAGAAACGTCAGAGAGTGGGGCCCACTCCACATGACACTTTTCATTGTTTTAGTTTATTAATAATAATTAATAAGGTAGGATGCATCACCCTTCAGCCTTCAATGTCGATATGCCGCACATTTCCTCTAAATTACATCATCACTTGTGAGCACTTGTAAAACAGACAAGTTTAACTTCATTTTCCAACTTAATAACCAGAAAATAGATTGCAGATGACATCATGACATAGAATCCATATCGTACGTAAAATATGTAACCATTCCCCAAGTTAAGAAAAATGGATCCAATTATCCTCTTCCCTACAAGAACACAAATCAAGCCATACAAATTAGCTATGTGTGAGTCCTGTGACTAATCTGTGTGTGAAGGGAGAGATTCATATGGTACGTAAAATATGAATAAATTTAACTAATAATGACTGGTATATAATCAATTTAAATCTGATTTTGGATAGCTCATCATCTTCTATTATTATAATTATCATTACCACAATGTTATCATTATTATATCACTTGTTATTATAATTATCATCATTTTTGGCACTATCATATTTTATATTATTTTATCATATCACATCCTAATAATCAAATATATCTATAAATTGTTTGATTTCGATTTTCACACTAATAACAAATAAAAAAATCAAATCAAACAATAAATTGTTTTTTTTTGTTTCAGCATTTTTTTTAAAAAGTTTTGTTGAGTAAATTTCACAGTGTAAAATGATTTAATTCATATTGGAACACCCATGCCAGTTATCAACTTACTTTTTATGCCAGTTATCAACTTACTTTTTATGCCAGTTATCAACTTACTTTTTAGGTACAAGCATATAACTATTTTTCTTTTTTTTTTTTCAAACAACTTTAGCTTTCTTTTAAGAAGATTCCTTATGATACATATTATTATCATTTAAGATAAGAAATTTACAGTTACACTCCCTTTTTGAGAAATGTTGTCCCTTTCTATATTTCCCGGAAACAACAATCTTGGCCCTGTGTCATCTTTGTCCACAAACATACATGATCCTTTCCCAAACAGGGTGTTCTAATATTCCTTGCTCCCCTTAGTAAGGTTGTCTCCTTATCTCCACCTCTAAGCAAAGATGAGTAGAAAAAAAGCACCTTAATTTGGAGCATTTAAGCCAAAACAAGCACTCATGTTTTGAAACGTGGTACACCTTAGAAGATAAGCGTTAATAGTTGGCATGAACAGAATTAGGCATGGAACACAAAACCTTTTTCCCTCAAAAAGATCAAATACCCCCATCACTATAATAGCTCAAAAGAAAGGCATTAATCCCTTTCTACCAAATATGCATGAAAAGAACCACACGTCATGCTATCTTCTCGTTTTCTTTTCTTTTCCTTTTTATTAACGATCATATGATGATAAATGAATGAATGAGTATATCGAATAGTAGTTTCTTGATGGCATCGCTTTGTGATCAATTATGTTTGATTGCAAGAAACTTTATAAATTTTTGTTTAAATGCAGAAAACACTTGGCATTCCCACTACTCTAGTGCCAAATGAATATGAACAGCTAACCACGTGTGCGAACATGTTCTCCCAAGAATTTTAGAAAAAAGATGTTACACACATACATAATTCAACTTGAAGGTTTAATATTCATAGAACTATAACACGTAAAGGCATGTCCAGCATATAAAAACCATATAACATAATAATTAATGTCCCTCAACTAGTTCTACTTTTGTTAAATATTTTTTTTCAATTTTTCTCAAACTTTTTTTATCAATTCAACACAATCTTTGTAAAGAAATCATATTTAGTACACAGTCAATTATTCGCTTGCGCTATTTAATGTAATGTGTTCCCAGGTCTGATTAATTAATACTTATTATAACAAAATTAATAACTTTTGATATGAATTTGATGATTTTTTTTAATACAAGATATAATGATGAAATATGAGACAAAAGTTAAAATATGTGATTAAATTTAATGAATGAACTGTGTCACTGAGTTTATGCATAAATCAACTGATTTAAAATTATTTTAATTTGATTAGTATTTTGAGTTTGAATTATGAGTTTTATAGTCTATAATGATGATATTTTATTTGCTTATAGTAGAATTAGGTTTGATACTTCTGATTTATACCAAAAAATCAATAGATTGTATTATTTTTTTATTTTAACAAAATATTTGTTTTGGGCTCTATAAGCCTACTTAGGCCAATGTAAGTAAAATAAAGCAAACGCTGGTAATGTTATTACTAAACCCAATTATTTCACATGACCATAGGCCAACGCCCTATGACTTCAGAATTTTCCCCGCACAAAACATTGAATCATCATGCACAATCTGTTAATAACAAACACCACAAATAACAGGATTTAAGGATGGCAATGATCATGCTTATTTGAATTCTTCATCTATCTTTATTATCTTCGGAAACACCTAATACTCTCTGTCTCTACTCTCTTGCCAAACGTTTCTCTATAATATAAAATCATTAAAATTATAATATAAATTTATCCATATTATCTCATTTCATTTAATAAAAAAGTTTACAATAAAAATAGTATCCTAAAATTTATCCAGCACAATTAATAAATTGTTGGGTTCTTTAAACATGCTGGTAAGGATTGGATTTCATGATTTACGTATATAGAAGATTTTATTGGAAGAGACAACTCACTTACATGTCTCTATGACTTTTGATTAGGAGGATATTTTACTTTTGAAAAAAAGATGATAAATTCTTTTAAAACAATTAAAATATAAAAGTGATAAGTATTTGAAGATATATATAGTTACCAGCTTATCTTATTTCAACTTTCAAGTTATGACCAAGTAAATAAATGCCTTTTTATAATTTTGTTAAACGCTTTTTAATTTAATTAACTAGCTTATCATTTATCAACTATAAATATTCAGCTAGATTTTTAATTTTTAGCTAGTTTATCTACTAAATTTGTCACAATCATCTTATATCCTTCTACCTATCCCACTAATATTCTATGAAATAAGTATTACATAAAAAAAATTAAATACATTTAATATTTTAAAAACATAGATTGTATTTCATTTTTTTCTTGTTTAATAAATTAAAAGATTTGTAATATGTTGTAAAAAGATTTCAAATTATTATATCTATTATTACCACGTGATTCAATTAAGATGCATTTCGAAAAATAGTTTTAAAAAAACCATTTTCAATTTTTTTAGATATTTGTTTTCAGCATCTTTAGTAGAAAAACCTCCCACTTCTAATAGGAAGACATTTTCAAGGCATATGGCAAAATGTTAGTAGTTAATAGTACATGGCCTACCAGAAAAGACAATACGTTAACGATCCATTAAAACATCACATGACATGAGTGCACGCTCTTTCAACATGACAATGAATGAATTTGTCAGCAAATTGCAACACTTCAAAGTTCAAACAAGGGTTGGCATTTTTAATTTTTTTTTAGGAATAACCAAGTTTCAATTGTATATTCCACGCTGCCCCAAGATTATTCACCAAATAATGGTGTTTCTCTCTAAACCATATGCTACCAATATTTATTAGTACATTTAGTTTGCCACTTTGCCCTTTTTATGCTTGAAAGGTTATGTAAATGATAAGCCAATCAAGAAACATCATAACAGAGCAACGAATATACAGAAAGAATGAGATTGGGAAATGTTTCTTCTAAATATAATATCTTACACATAACTTTCAGGTCAAGAAGATGAGTAAGATTAACAACGTGTATCCATTGCTTACTAATTAATATAACATTTTGTTTTTATAACAAAATACATGTTATTAGTTCATTAACTAATTAATATGCGTCGGTAATCAACAAACAATTAACTTAGCATTATCATATATAGGATTTCAAACATGAAAATAATAGAACCATGAGTGTGTTTGTTATTCGTGTGCTGGCAATTAAAAATTGTTTGCTCCACAGTTCCCTATTACAGTTTCTCCATTTGGGTGTACTGAGCCAACATCAAAACAAACATTATTGCATAAAAGGTTATTAAAATAAATGGTTTTTTCTATAAAAAGAGAAAAGTATATACTAGATGAGCTTATGCTTATCAATACTGGAAGCATCACGTGGTAGGCATAAGGTGGGGTAGAATAAGCACACTGTCTCACACCGCGACCATTCAATTCTAGTATGTTACACATAGATTAGTGTAATATAGAAACTGAAAGGCTAATAGTACACTCTACTCTTTTTTAATACACTTTTTTATTTATTGAAATTTATTAAAAATCATGAAATTATGTGAATCTCATTTCTTATTTAATCATGATTTCGTAATTTTTAATAGATTTTAATCAATAAAAAAAAATATGTTACTAGTACTCCTCTTATATATAAGAATATTATTTTACACTGCCTTCTTTGCATTTGGTCCATTTGTTTACACTGTCTAAGAATCTCATGCTTTTCTGGCTCTTTTGACAGCTACGGTGATTCTTACCCAAGCCGACATCAGGCCCCTAAAGTACAGATATGCACATGATCAAGCTAGGTCTCCAAAGGTTGTAATGGCCTACTCAAATTGTTTGAACTTTGTAGTTTGCTGAAAATTTTGGTCCAAAACAAAGGTAAAGGTAAAAAGTACATGAGTGAACTGGTAGAGTAACATGGAAGAGATGTTTGCACTTGGTGCCTTTATGAGGGGTTGGTTCTATTATAGGACTTGGTGCAATATAAGAAACTAACAAGAGATTGGAGAAAGCAAATATGCAATGATGTACAAGAAGAATGTATTATTTTCTAGTCAGTTCAGGCTATTGAGCCTCTATGGATAAAGTTTGTATTAGTTTTGATAGCACAGCCTAAGCCAATAACCAAATCCAAGGAGCCTTCCCTTGTGCTACTATTTCATTGCCTGCTTGTACAATGGAGTAATCTATAAGCCAAAGTGACAAAAAGTAGCTGACAAATGTTGATATTTCATAATGGTTATAGCCGGCAATGAGAACAGGTCCATTTACCACAAGCATCCAACTATGGGGAGTTGGCAATGATGGTGCAATCTAATTGCTTTCTAGATAGCTGGATTGTGGGTCTGTTCAATGAGTTGAGCATATTAAAGTGGGGACACCAGTTTTACACTCAAAATGCCAAGCAACCCAACCATCTTATGATGGGTCCATGATAATTACAAAAATCCAAAAATGTATGAGCCTAAGGAAACTTACTCAATTTTATTGAAGGTACCCTTTTTCTTTAATTCTTATCTAACATTGTCCTGTGAACAGATAGTCATAAATATTTTTATTTTTATAATAACGAATCAGAGTATACACTTGAATATGAATCCCAAGCTGGGGCTGATAACAACAATGGAAAACTATATAATAAAGAGAGAAAAAAAGATACTATCATTTTTTTAAATTAACCTACACACAAGAATTGGCAAACTAATAGAGACCAAAAAATAAGCACGTAGTTCCATTAAATTATCAGCTTGTTATCATCTCCATCTAGTACTAGCATCTTCACTTTTATCAATGGCACCTCCATCTCTTCTCTTATCTAAATTTGAGTCCCTTTGCTCACTTTGATAGGAACGGGAAGACTCTCCCTCAGTTCTTTGTTCCTATAGAAAAGAAAGTGAGTATCACTTCATAGCAATGTTTTTATTCCAATCAAATATAATGTATAAAGTATAAGAAGGTAAAAAGAACATACAGTATGGAATAACAGGTCATCTGCTTCAAGCATGTGGATCACATGTCCCATTTTAGGCCTCTTGGTTGCATCAGGATCAACACACCGAAGAGCAATCAACAAAGCGCGTTTAAGAGCCTTTGAAGATGGCATCTCAGGGAGCTTAGGATCAACTACTTCCTCAGATTTTCGATTCCCAACCATAGTCTTCAACCATTCTATTAAATTAACCTGTAATTGTTCCAACATGCATAGTTAGCCCAAAAAAGAGAGAAGATAGCATAAATGTTAACTATGGTCTTTTATTGGCGAGGGCCTCTAACCTCTCCTTGTGGTCTACTATAATCAACAGGGCTTCTTCCGGTAATTATCTCCATGATAAGTATCCCAAAGCTATAAATATCACTCTTCTCAGTTAGCATTCCGGTGCATGCATATTCTGGTGCAACATAACTACAGAAAAAGAAAAAGGAGAGAATCAATATCATTTTACCTTTAAAAATTTGGAACCACTTACACATTGCAATCATACAGGAACTTAAAACTAATTATAATTTGGTAAGAGAGAGATAGGATAATGCTTAGCTTAATCATACTAACCCAAATGTTCCCATCACTCGAGTTGTGACATAACTATTCTCAGAACATAAAAGCTTAGCAAGCCCAAAATCAGAAACCTTGGAGTTCCATTGGCGATCAATGAGTATGTTACTTGATTTCACATCTCGGTGGACAACTTTTGGTTCAAGACCCTCATGAAGATAGGCCAATCTGAAAAGACAAACAAAAAGTACAGTGATCAAAACAATCAAGCATCATCATAGATTCCACTGTATGAAGATTAATCACAAATACGGTACCCTCTTGCTGTTCCCAATATAATGTTCATCCGTATGTTCCATGTCAAAGGGCTTACAGCTCCAACATCCCCATGCAGCCATTGTTCTAGATTGCCATTGTCTACATACTCATACACAAGCATCCTGTGAAAACAGTGCCACACTTCAAATCTTACATCTTGTCAAACCGAACAAAATTGATAGCATCAATTTTTTTCTTTTTAGTTTTTAAGAGAAGAAATCAATACCTGTAGGCTCCCTCGACACAGTATCCAAGCAACCTAACAAGATTTTTGTGTCGCACTCGACCAATTGCTTCTACCTCTACTTTAAATTCTTTCTCAGCTTGTCCCCTGAAAATAAGTTAAACATGAGGTATTTATTTCTGAGGAAGACAAATACAAGACCAGGACCGGGAAAACTTCACTAGATAGCAACATGAAATAATCAAATAAGAGAAGTGACAGAAAAATCAAATGATATAAATAAGAGTGAAAAACTCCTAATAAATGAAACATTATCAATTCAGTAGTATAGGAACAAGGAGATCAAAAGAAAAATTATTCTTTTCTTCACATGAGTGACTCACTTAAAGGATAACTTCTAAAAATACCAGACAAGGATAACACACACACACAAAAGTTAAAAAGTAGAAACACTATTTAAAGTAAAAGAAGCAAACAGTGCCCTACAACAAAAAGCAGATATCACTGCAAAGGATAAATACAGTTGGTTGCCACCAGGACAATCATTGAAGAGAATAACAAACAACATGTCTAAATCATTTCAATTATACTAGAGGCAGCTGAATATTTACAACTAGTATTTCAAGCAAAAAGTTTATAAAACTTGTTGCCAACCAAGTAGGACGCAACAAAAAACAAACCATTTGCATTGTCCTTCCCCAGATTCACAATATCAACGGGCAACACAAGGTCAAAATATCATAAACCAATTTTTCATCATCTGTGAACCAAATTAAGAAAAGCCAGCTCATACAAGGTTGAAATTGCATCTCATCCGTGAGAAAGAAATATTTGGACACTCATCACACAACATCAATAACAGAAAAGGATACAGACTCAACAGAAAAAGTTATCAATAATACACAAATAAACTAGAAGTTCATTTTTCTTGATATTTTTGAAGACCACTCCAAAATCAAACTTGCAACAAAGACTAATTGAAAAGGAACGGTAGTGTAGCTAACTTGTTACAATAAATAATACATACACTCACAATATAATGTCATTTACACTGTCATCAAATTACAAAATCACCATATATGGTAATTTGGTTGACTTAATAATAACTACCTTAAAACTCATATCAACGATAATTTCTTCTTGATTGATAGTGTAACAGATAATTTATAGAAATTGAACTCGGTTTTTATACTACCAATCAATAAGAAACCATCGATGATATCACTTTTAAGATAGTTATTATAAAAGTCAATAAACTTATCAGCTTATCATGCATGATCAGTTTGTGATTGGATGACGGTATAAAAATCTTTTACACCTTGAGAGCATACACTATTTACTCAAAAACTTAGTCATGCATATTAAACTCAATTTGACATCACTAAATTCATGTGAAAACCAAGCATATTAAGAGAAAATTGAAAGGAAAAAAAAGACTTACTTGTTATTCAAGAGGTTCTTGACAGCAATTTTGGTACCATCATTGAGTACCCCATGATAGACAATGCCATAGCCACCTTCACCAACCACATTTTCAGGACTCAACCCTCCAGTGGCATCCTCAAGCTCCCTCAGAGTGTACCACCTCCCCCACCCAAGATGTGAAACCTCAGGCCCAAGCCCAGGCCCAGGCCCACCAACACTCCCACTTCCAAAAGACGACGTCGTTTCACACCCACTCCCCACCGTGACCTTACTCTCCTCACTTGAAACCCTATCGCACTGCACCACCACCCGGTGCTCCGTCTTCTTCCCCATCTCCACGTGGATCTCCGGCGCCGGAGGCCGGAGCATGTGGGGCCCGGGAAGGTGCACGATCGTGTGGATGTCCTTCGCCGCGTCGGCGCCTCCGGCGACCTTGTAGCCGGTGCCTGCGCCGGAGCGGCGGCGGTTCCGGCGAGAGACAAGGCAGAGGGAGAGGAGGAAGAGCGTGAAGACGATGAAGACTCCGATGAGAATTCCGATCACGACCCAGAGACGGAGGCCGAAGATCGAAGTGTGCTTGGAGAGTTGCGTGTTCATGAAAGCTCCGTCGAAGATTGACATTGCTGCGGAAAAGTGAGAAAGGAGTGAACTTTCCGGCACACGGCGAGGTTCTAGAAAGTGGGTCGCATTTGTTTTGCCGGGGAATTGAGAAAAAGAATGGACTTTTCCGGCACCGTTTGTGAAGAGAGAGAAAGGTGAAAGTTTTGAATGAAGTTGAAGAAGAGAGAAGAGAAAAGAAAAAGAATTGAGGAGAGTGAGAATGTGAGATGAATAGAAAATTTAGCACTATGAAGAAAAGTATGTAAGAGAGAGAAGGTTGAGAGGAGAGGCCAGCAAAGAGTGTGGAGCAAATCTGCCTGTTGTTTTTGTTTTCTTTCTTATACAATAATACATTGCTCAAGAACAGATCAGGTGAGGGGAACGTTATATTTTTGTTCTTTTCCTATTTTTTTATATTGTATTAAAAAATTTAAGTAAGATAATAAGTATACATAATATTTTATTCATTTAGTAATCAATCAACTACTCAAGAAAATACTATAAGAACACTTAAAATCAAGGTTAACACTTTATTGTTCCTAGAAGAAGAATTTTATTCCAAAAATGACTAATATGCTAGGAGAGAGTTAGTTGAATCTGAAGTAAGAAATGCTGTACATCTTTAGATATCTCTTGATTAAATAAAAGAAGAATTTTATTTAACTCAAATATTATTACATCTCATAAAATATACATATGATTTTAAATGAAAAATAAATATTTTATTAAATAGTAAATACTCTAAATACATTAAATTATTGAATTGTTCTTTAGTTTGACATATCCTATTTAGAGTAATTCATAGGATTGATGCGTTTTTTTTCGTGTGTAAAATTTTTTTGAATTAATAATAGCCACACACTGCTAGCATAATTAGTCTATGCCTCAGCAAATTGAAAGACAATCTCTAACCCAAGAGAAAAAATTATCCTATTTAGATGTAAGTCAAATAAATTTTCCTTAAATAAATAATATATGTATTAATGTTCTAAAATTTTCTTAACATTATTATGTAATTGCAACTATATATATATAAATTTTTTATGATAATTAATCAATTTCCTTAACAATTTCACTAAAAATGTTTTTCATTAATTGATTGTATGAAAACTTTTATATTTAAAATGAATGTCTATTAATATTTTAACTTAAAACTATCAATTAAATTAGGACAACTTTCTACTAGTTCATCTACTCACGTGGAGATATTAATTATGGGATATTTATTATATTTCATCAAGCATTTTAAATTATTTGCATAAAGTACTTTAATTTATAAAAATAAGAGATTAATGGTCACGTACTAAAAAAAAATTACACAGGGAAAACATATATATGGTCCATTTCTCTAGAAAAATAATAGCAAAAAATATTTATGTTCTTATTGTGATAAATACTTTTTATTTTATTAACTAACATTTGTAATAACAGACATCTTTGACATCATCCGTAAAATGATGCAGCATGTAAACATGTGGACAGGGGAAAGAAGGCTCCAACAAAATGACAAAGCGAAAAAAAGAAGGTACACGAAAATGAAACAAACAGAAACATTAACGTTCAAAATTGAGGAATCCAAGCTCCGGCACTTTGCCCCATGACTCAGTTAGAGCTATCCAAGTACATGTTTGGATGCCAAGCAAAATGAATTTTAGTCCCAAAACTTATTATGAATAATTGAAAATGGAGAAGCAACAAAGAATTACTTTGCTTTCACAGTGAAACAATAATAACCCCACCACCTATCCAAACATGTGTCAATTCAGTATTATTGATTTATTATTACTTTTTGGGCAGAGACTTATTATTACTTGAAAATAAAATTAGGACATGTGCTAATAATAAATTTGGTTATTTTTTGCAATAAATATTATAAAATTCATATTAATCATATTTTCTTATTATTTGACATGGGAAAATGTCTTACAATAGTGCAAAAAAAATTAAGTTCTAAACATATATCATTTCTCTTAGTTAAAAAATATCATTGTAGTATTGTATGCACTATGCATTTATAAAAAAATACTAGTATTTCAATTTGTGTACCCAAAAAAATACTCTTCTTTCAATTTTATTATCATTAATTGCAAACATCTATCACATGAAAAAAAAAAACTGAACATTAATTGACAAAAAAAGAAGAAGAAAAAACTGGACTTTTTTTTTTGTTGGGATTCATTTTAGGGGGGTAGGTGGATGGGACATTGTACCTTAATTACCTGGAGCAGATTTCAGCTATCTCATGTAACACAAAAATCTTTGTATTGATCCTTGCTTGGAGAATGGAGATGACACTTCAACTATCGTAAGACCAAATGTGTAAGATATTTTCATAATACGTTTGTTTCTGTTGAGACATCTCATAAATAAAGTGATGCAACCAAAAACCCAAAATATCGATCACTCACACATATTTTCATTGTCATTATTAATTACAAATACGAATTGACAAATGACATACTTACGAAATTTATATTCATTAACATTAACTGCACACATATAGTATCCACCACAAGAAACTACATACACAGCTAAATTTTACAAAAAAGAATATATCATGTTACGTTTATTTTCATATGGTTTGTGTTAAATTTTACAATTCATACGTAATAGCAATATGTATTATAATTAAATGATTTTTATTTGTATATTATATTTATATTCGTGTATATAATTATAAAGTAATTTTTTAAAAATAAATATAACATGTTATGAGGATATTTTATATCGATTATATGAACTAATCTTACTTTAACAATTTATGTGTGTGACATATTTGTCGACTTGATTATTAATTTTTATTTAAAAATTTGATTGATTACTTTTGATAAAATTTTATTTTTCAATCATGTTTTTTAATTAACAAAGTTTAAAAAACTCAATTTGACTTAGATCAATGTAAAAGAACTATTATGTGTGTTTAAATTAACATTAAGATAAAAAATAATCAATTATAATTTTATGACAAAGGTAAAATAATAATTTGTTATTTATACTTTATATAATATCACCATGATTTGACGGGGTAATTGATTTTTGTATGTTATTTAAACCAACTATTAGTTCAATGATAAATAAAATAATTGAACTTGTACATATGTACGTGAGATACATGAATTATAAGCCTCCTCCCAGTATTCCCTGTGTAATTACTAGAAAACGTGGAAAATTTGTTACAGTAGGAAAAGGATAATCAGAGTATGACTTTGCCGATAAGAATAACACTTTTGGAGTTTTCTTTTCGGCTAAGAATGCATGATTGGATGAAGAAATTAAAGGATTCACCATATGAAAACAACTTATTATTATAATTATACAGGGTGGAAGAAAAAAAAAAAGCGCACAATGATTGTAAAAACTAGTTCTCCTGGCACCACAAAATAGAAAGCATCCAAGAATCTTTAGAATCCAAATATTTCAGTGTAGTGTGGCCTGACAAAGCCACAAAAATGTACTAAAATAAAGCACTTAGACAGCATAATGCACCATGCGATTTTGAAAAAGCCATTTTGTTTGTAGTTTTGTCTTGTGACAGTTGGCCTTTCATCAAGAACATGGTACCTGAGTCTTGCAATATTGTTTACTCTATTATTAATATATGTGATTACTTCTTCCACTTATCTCTAAATTTATGAATTTGATAATTTATTGGGTAGAAAAGCATGAGGGTTTTGAGCCGTTGAACTTTTAACTGTTGCAACTATATATATTATGCAAATAATTGACTTGAGTGCCTCATTAAAGTGGGGTGCATTGGATTGGTGGAAAATATAATAGCTAGGGAAGAAAAAGAAAGGGGGAGTAGGGAGGACATAAGTGGGGAAGGTCCTTTTGGGTTGAATTTGTGAAACATTAAAACATAAAGTACATTGTAGAACATATGGAATTAAAAGGGAAGCAGATATGAGGTTGAGTGCTTATGGATTAGGAAAACTAAAAAGGACGTTGAAGTTCTTTAGTTAGGTTGATTCTACAGTGGATCATCTTGCAAGTGGGTCTATTGGCGGATCATAAAAGGAAACAGTCAGATAAATTAGGTAAATATTGAACACATGAGATTAAATATCGGTGACTTTACTATAACACAAGTTATGAAATATGTAAGTTAGTCTCTGGTTAAAAGTAACACTCGTGGTTAATTTGCAAATTTTTTATTTGAAAAATTGGGGTTCTCCACTTTTCTATCTCTCCCTTTCCCAACGCTTCACCAGACCCATTACAATATTTGACATCAAATCTCCAATTAAATTTCCTATGTTGATATAGTTTGGTCCCAAAATGGATTAATTCCAATAATTACATGTAGAACCACACTATCATGATGAATCCAAGAACCCAACGAAGCAAATAATAAAGGCAGTGAATGATCTGGCACTGTGTATTCATATGCAAGAATGCCAAACGTGCATCCAAGATGAAGAGAAACATAAACAAAAAGGAATTCTAAGATTGTATACAAATTGGTAAGTGTGTAAACAAGAGTTTGGTTGAAGTGGCCTTAGGTTGTCACAACCATACAAGCATAGTGAACATTTCAAAAACAGAACCGAGTGACTCCTCCTCTTCTTGAGATTTGCCACGACGGTGCTAGAGAAAGGTGTCCTAGGCAAACCATCAAAGACTTGGTGGGCATGGAGTAATGTTATGGCAAAATGGCACAATCTAAACTACAAGAACACGAACACTAACCCAAACATAGAAAACCCCAATTTTCAAAACAAACAACTAATGAAGGTATGAACAAGCAAATTGAAATAGAAGGGTTTTTTTTTTTTTTTTTTTGCATGAAATTAAGAAATCAAGGGAAGAAACAAAGAAAGGAGAAGGAGGTTTGAAGCTGAGAAAGGAGAAGGAGATTAACATTGAACTGTTGATGAAGATGAGATCATTTTGCAAATTTTGAAAATTTTATTAATACTGTGACAAGCCGGTAAACTCCATGTTTACCTTCTATTGCCGGTATATTTTCATGGTGCAGGTGGAGCATATGATTTCAAAGTCCACCATGGACTTTACCCTTTAGTTATGAACCACTAATTCATAGTTGGGGCAGTTTTCCCAAAGGGAATTTTCAATGGGAGAAGTACTAAGTACTCTCACAATCTATTTGTCTATATCTTATCCATCTATCTAAAGAAAACTTTAAGTTTTTTAAATAATTTAATGGAGATTTTAATCTCATTAGAGCCCTTAATTTAAATTCATCATATTTAGTCATTAATTAAAAGTTTTAATTCCTCTAAAAAAATTACAATTAAAAATAATCGTTGATTAAATTTCATCATATTTAACATTAGTTAACTATTAAATTGATTCTATTGATGCTATTTTAAATGATTTATAATATTTTACTTTAATTATTAATTTGATATATAAATTAAGAAATATATACACACACACTTAAGTCTTTTTCTCTAATTTAATTGCTTTACAATATGTTTCATAAATAATAATGATCAAAATAAGAATTTTCTAATTAAAAGTAATATATTTATTATTGATGAATAGTTATTGATAAAAAAAAATATACTATAATATATATTTCCAAATTATACATAATTTTATAACTATGTAACTAAATTTTTAAAAAATGATAATTAAAGCTCCACATTGTAAAATCAAATTTACATAATCATTTTAAATCTCTCTGAGACGTAAATTTTGAATCATTTTAAATTAGATTTAACTAAATTTTTAATAACCAATATCAAAATACTTCTTCATTTGATTCAATCTGATGTAGCATTATTGAGCAAACAATATGATCTAACATTAATCGAAGATTACTTTTTATGATTAATTTTAAAAATTGATTTTCTATTTTTATAATTATTGACTTCTATATACTTAATAAATAGAAATAGAAAAACTATACTTATTAGTGTGTGTGTATATAATAATATAATAGTCTAGATTTTAAATTAAATTATTAATACTAGTAATTTATTTTTACAAAAATTACATGATAATCTAGATTTAGTCATTTTAATCCACTTCAGACTTTAATTTTGAATCATTTTAAATTAGACTTAACTAAATTCTTAATAACCGATATCAAAATAGTTGTTCATTTGATTCAATCTTATCTAGCATTATTGATAAAAAAAAAATCTGGTCTAGCATTAATGAAATATTATTTTCTTATGACTAATTTTTAAAATAATGATTTTTTATTTTTTATAATTATTAAATTTTATATATTTATTAAATAAAAATAAAGAAACTATGCTTCTGTGTGTATATATATACATATATATAATAATCTATATTTTAAATTAATAATAATAATAATTTATACAAAAATTACATGATAATCTAGATTTTAAATTAAATTTAAAAACATGTGTGTATATATATGTAATAGATTTAATTTA
Source organism: Glycine soja (assembly GCF_004193775.1). Classification (NCBI taxonomy): domain Eukaryota; kingdom Viridiplantae; phylum Streptophyta; class Magnoliopsida; order Fabales; family Fabaceae; genus Glycine; species Glycine soja. Next base: position 51,806,551 of record NC_041019.1, on the reverse strand, counting down.
GAACTATTAGATCAAATTTATTTATTTTATTAAATAAATCAATTTTTATTCAATAAAAATAAATTTATTTTATTGTTATTAATTTCACCCTAATCATATTTGCAATCGTCAACTACTTACTAAGCTGGAAAAAAAATACTATAAGAATTAATTTCTCATTAAATATATTTAATGAAAGAGAATGAATAATATAAATAAAAACAATATGAAAGAGAAAAGCACAAACGTGTGATAAACAATTAACAATAATTTAAAAGCGTTTTTCTTTAATGGTACAAGATTGAAAATAAAAAGGCAACAAAAAACTACACTATCATAAGAAATCTTGGCTTATAGGCTCCAAAGCAAAATCAGGCGGCATATTCTAAGTGCTTAGCCCATTGGCGAGAAGGAAAAATCCGTGATAAATAATTAGAAATAATTAAAACATTATTTAATTTAGAATAATTAGAAATAATAAAAATAATGATCATTCCTTTTTTTTCCTTTGATTATTTTGTATAATAGTCATCATACGGGAGTTTCATATGGAGGGATCCAAAACACGATCATGTCTAACTTTTTAAATTCTTTTAAAACTATTTATTTTAAAATTAGTTTTAAAAAGAAGGTTTAAATAAAAATCACTTTTAGACTCTATTTAAAACCAATTATAAAGTGACATTTTAGAATTAGTTTTACGTGGCTGTAAAAAAAAAAAGAATTAGTTTTAGGTTAAGAATTTTTAAGACACTTCGTGAACATTACCAAGAACAACATATTCACAAAATTTATCTTCTTTCATACATTTTACATACTATTTTTCCTCATTTTCTACATGTGTTAGCAGTGACTACTTTTAATAATGACAAAAAAACAAACAATGGATAGTTTCAAGGATGATCAAGAAATAATAGCTACTAGGAACAATGATCACAAATCGGTAGCTACTTCCAAAAATAAAATAGAGAAGTAAAATATTTCTACTATCAAGAAAAAAAATTATATACGTTAATGTTTTCTTTCTTTTACCCTTTTTAACATATATACTTTGCTAAATAATATTTCTCCTAATTTGGATGAAAAAATCATTAAGTTAAGTTGAGCTATGTTATAAATACTTTCATAATTTTTTTTATTACATCTTTGTTTATTTGTATTTTTTAAAATATGATATCTCACTCCCTATGTGTTATTTGTGTTTGGATCCTATGATGATCTCGAACCTTGTGTTCGTGGAAGTAGATGACTAGGTGAATGACTTTAAAGAACCTCGTGCTAGAGGACGTTGAGACACAACACTCTAATAAGATGTGATATTAGGGATCAGTTTTTATTTTAATTGCATGATGTTATTTTATTTTATTTTACCTCATTGATTTAACAAAATTTCTTTTGTAAACTTTAACGGCCTTGTCCTGAGCCAGATATGTTTTTAATAATTTTTATTTGGTAATATTAAAGCGAATGTGAACTTTTTACTCACATGAATTTGTTTATCTGTATTTTTATATGATTTTCTTATTTATATGTATGTTAGGATAGAAGGTGTCACATTTAGTGGTATGAGAGCAGGTCAACCCTTTTGACTAGTGTGTTATGTGCTTACCATATTCTGATGTGCATTCTGTATGATTACTTATGAATGTTTTTGTTGAGCATGCTTGAATTATTATTTGTATTTTCTTTTGCATGATTAAATGAGACTTAATAATGCTTGTGATATGTCTTGCATCCTTAATGTTTGCTATAGCATAATTTCACTGTTGAGTCATGAGTTATGAGACTGACAATCTTTATAATTCGTGAAGTGTGGTAAGAAGTCATGGCAAGCCATTAGGTGATACAAGTGGTCTTGAAAACTTGTTGTGTGTATTAATGTCGTCAAGAACCTTGAACTTGCAGGTGTGTTGTGAATGAGTGTGTTTAATCAATGTGTTAACATGTGCAGGCTAATCCCTTATTTTCTTTGTGTGTGATCATAAATGTGATTGTTGAAACTTGTGATTCCTTAATACATCCTTAGTGTTTGTTTAATTCTTACTTCTTATATGTATGTTACATACTTGTTATAAGAATCTTATAATTCTATGTATGCTTGTAGTGTGGTGTTCTACCTTAATTGTAAAGATAGTATGGTTGTTTGTGATTCCTTGTTCATAGCGATGCTCTAGGATTCCTTGAATTAACATTAACCCTTGTTAGAGATGACTTAAGTAAATTTCTGCCATGGACAATGGGATAATATCATCACCATGGATCCCTGCCGTCTTCATTATCTTTTTAACCTTCTCCTGTATTTCCTGCTTCTTCGAATTCTTTAAGCGTTTCAACTCCTCCTCCCTCTCCTTTTGTTCTATAGTCATTCTCTCCTCTTTGCTCTTTCTCTGCTCTTTCCTTGCATTCGTCTTCTTCTTCACTGATCCCTCCACTTTCTGAGCATGACCCAACACTCTATTTCCTGGATTTTCCTGAAATTTGTATTCACATTCTTCCTCTCTCTCGAGCTCCAATTCATCCTCTGAAATCTCTTGCAATTCATCCTTTCCAACATTCAAATTCTTCCCATTCTTGCCAATCCACAATTTGACCCAACACCTTATCAAGTTAATCCGTTGTTGATCTGCAGAAGGCTTACGGATCAACTTGATCCGTAAGCCAAACTTGATCCGTAAAAGTAAAATCAACACACGGATCAAGTTGATCCGTGAAAGATTGGCGGATCAATTTGATCCATGGAAAACTCACAGATCAACTTGATCTGCACTTAGTTTGCAAGTCTTTTACGGATCAACTTGATCCGCACAAAGAAAAAAAGCAGGAGCATTTTTGGAATTTTTAAAGGATGTTGAATGCACCAATAATAATGCTGGGTGCACCTAGCAACACCCTAAATTTAATTATTATTAATATTATATTATAAACATAAATATGTTATATATAATTCTTATTAAACTTGATGACTTTTGTTATTATTATATTTGATGTGTTTGTTTATTTTTATTGTGAGTGTTGTTTGATTGTTATTGTGTTTGTGAGAAAAAAAATCTTTTAAAACTTGAATTTTTTTTATAAAAGTTATAAACATGTATTTCTTTCTTGTATAATTTGAAATAAAAAATAATTTTAACTTTAGTTACAAAACTAATAAATAATTCTATAAAAGATTATTTATTAAATATTTTTTTTAGAACTTAGATATTTAAATAATTAAAGTATAAAAAAAATTCAGTCCCCTTTAATGGTTTCCTGGATCGGTGCCTATTCATATCCTAAGTCACCATATTTCTTACCCTATTATGTTATGTGACATCTAAATTGCAATTTGATAACGGCATGCAAATTACAATTGCTATTCCCATTACTAGATCTCTCATTTGGGTCCATGCTATGATCAAAGCTAGAGTTGCTCAAGTGTCAATGTCAACTATGATGCACAAGAATTGCAATTAGGTCCACCATTGTGCAAGGAAAATTTCATTATTTGATTGGCTGCTAGTGTATGTTAGAAATATTTTTGGAGGAATTGGGGTCGTTGCTGACGATCGATCATGAAGTGTATTTAATGCTCATTTTTCTATAGTTTCAGGGTGATCATGAACTGCATGCATATATTGCTGATTGAAAGCCTTTCTATTTCTTCTAAAGTTTCTGATGAAGTTCATCATTCCCCTTTTGACCCTGATTTTTTCTGAGCACATAGTTGATTGGCTCCTGTGAATGACATGATGTGAAAGGCCATGCTAGTTGTTGGGGGAAGAAATAAAGTAGTGACAATAATTAATGAAAAAATAAAAAAAAGGACAAAAGAGTAAAGTAAGACCAGCTAATTATGAGTTCGTATGGATTTCACGTGCTGTTTTGAAAGAAGATTTTCCTTGATGATTTCCCACAAGTACTTTTATTCTTTCGGTTTAAAAAACATAAGGATCAGAAAAGGGTGCATGTTATTAAAAATTAAAGATAAGTTTCTTGCAACACTCATCGAGTCATGAGAAGAGTCTTTGGACTCTTTTTGGTGTCAACTAGCCATATATTCGGTTCCTTATACCGTGAGGTTTTCTTAGAACTTTTCACGTCAATGGATTATAATTTATAAATATAAAAAATAAATTGTATTTTTCGTCCCTAAATTTTTTAAAAATTTTAATTATTAAATTTTTTATTTATATTTTTAATCTTTTAATTTTTTATTTATTGTTTTTCACCAATGATTAAAATCAACAATTCAGACAAGCTAAATCATATAATTCAGATCGCATTCTGCTACAAAAAAAAAAAAAAAAAAGAGAAAAAAAGCACACTACACTTCTCAATTTCATCTCAATGTTCCTCCGTGAGTGCCCGTTTCTCTTCCTCCTCTAACCTTGCAAGCCATTTGAATCCAAGCTCACACCCTGCTTTTGCCGCTATCTGAAACTTTTCTCTTGCCATCTCTACTGGATCAATTGCAAGAGCTCCCTTATTCCTCCCCCGTCTATGAGCTGCAGCACCTCTCGTCAAACTGAACTTTATTACCGATTCTGGAACCTCAACACCTGAGGCACAATAATTTCTTTTATTAGTACCAAACACTAAACAGGATAAAAAAAGCTATGTACAATGCAAGCCACCAGACCCAGCTGGGAGACATTCAAGTGAGGTGAAGCTAATTATCTTTTAATCTTCAAATTAGTATGTTACGTCAGTGAGAAGATTAAATCCATGATCTCCTTATCGCTCCAACCCTTATGCCCTGCACCCCAACCACGAAATCACCTTATGAAGGAAGTAATATGAATATCTTCCTTGCTTTCAAAGTGTGGTAGCCACGATTAAAATGCAAACAAACAGGTTGTTAGGTACTTCATCTCAAGGGCAATGCATCTTTCTCATTCATCATCGTGACTTGTCAGTTTGCCACTATAGATATGTTTTGGCAAATCATCTCTTGAGTATGCAGATCAATTGTCAATGGTATTTTGTTCTTCTTCACACGTACCCACCCACATATCAGTAGTAGTATCCAATGTACTAATAAAAATTTAGAATCTAGTTTGTCTTCACACCAGATCAATTTCAATTTCAACCATTCCGTGGAAGACATTACGAGTAGTAGAGCTAAAGATGCCTATAGTTGCCAATCATGAACTTACTAAGACCATAATAATGTTGCCTATAACAATGATATACCACATAATTAGGTGAAAGTGGAGAACATAGAATGAAAAGCTTACCTTTAAGAAGAAGAGATCCATATGCTATAGCAGCCCCAGCATGGCCCTACATGTTTAAGGGGAGTAAAATTTAGAACCAAGGCATACTCTTTACACAAGCAGCTAAATATTTATATTGTTTACACATGCAAATGACAAAACGGCAATAAACCTATTAGGTTGAACGCTTGTAGATTAACTGGGCCATAAAATTTTCAAGGACCATATATCTAGGTGCAAACTTTTTTTCTCATAATAAAAAATTTCACAAGGCAAGATTAAATGCAGTCATTCATTAAATATGAGAAATTAATACTTATTAATATACAGCTACACATTCAACAAAATGTTCCCTTTCCCTCCAATCCTCCATCATTCATATAAAAACCAAGTGTTTTCCCAGTAGATGGAGTTGGCTATGCGGGTCAACGAAAGCCACAATGTTCTGTCATACATCACGTCTATAGAGTATAGACAAATTATGGACTTCTAAATTTTTATTTAATGTTCTGCCTATAGTTTTTCTCAGTCTTCCCACTGCTAGCTATTCAGCTACTCTTCTGATCTACTGTCCTTATAGGGGGTTATAAGTATTAAGTATTCTATAACAGGAGCTAAAGAAAAAAAAAGTATTAAGTATTCTCCACACATGCCCAAATCAAATCACATAGGCCATGTTTTCTATAACAAGAGCTATCTCAACTTCTTCCCTAGTGCATTCATTCCTAATCTTATCATGACTAGCATGTCCACCACTCATCAACTGCAACATTCTCATCACTTCTACATTGACCATTTAGATCTTCTCAGAATCTTTTCCCCTAATGTTATTCCTTGAATAAAGCTTCTAAATCCTTAAAATTTTATCTTATGGTGCTCTTCTAACCCCAACTAAGGTTGAATATGCACTAATTACATTAAATCTCCCCTTCCACTACAAACTTAAGAACTATAATCCTATCAACATCACTCTTCCAATACTTGAAGTTTTCAATGACAATTTTACCCAGCCTATTTGTTTTTAGCAATGTACAACAACTTAAAACCTACAGTGTCTAATTCTCTTTCCTTTCTCCTACAAACTTAATTTTATGCAGTCACATAAAATTAATCTTCCTACTAATCATGGTGTTTCATGGTGTTTACTACTTCAATTGTTTTACCTACAAGAGTGCCTATACTCCATGTTCCAAAGCAAATCCTCTTCCCATGAACTAAATTTTTTACCACACACACATGTAAGCCCCTGCTTATTTTTCACTACATCTAGGCAGGGATGCAGTCACTCCTTTACTCCTTTGACATATGTACTTCAGCCATACAATGCACTGCTTCCAGCCTACAGGCAACAACCTAGCATTAACATCATCATCACCTAGTTCGATCCATTTCTACAAAGTTTTACGTTGATTGTGGATTGCCTAACACAAACCTCACCTTTTATCCGGTCTTGGGCTGGCCATCAAAAGATTTGCAGCAAACAACAGCATGGCAGGTTTCATCATTCATTTATTATGATTGGGCAAAGACATCTGCATTTATTTGTGTCTTCAATATTACCTCCTCACCGATCACTAGCAACAAATCTTTAAGTATAAACAGTGCTTAGAAACTCCTAACTCCTGAACAAATGCCAACTTTGAAGGCCACCATACAAACTGAACCTTCATAATTTTTTTCAAAAAAGGTCTATTTCCCACATAGTCCACCAGTTTAGAAGACAAACTCAACAGGACACTTGATTTAAATAACACAAGCTTCAGTAAACCAGTGAGTTCTAAAAGCAAAATTAAGAAAAAATATAACTAACAAAATTTTAATTACTGCAAATCAGAGCATGAGTAATCAATTAAACTCCATTGCACTTCATGGCTCATGAAGCATTCTCTTTTGCCTTGTTATCAATTCCAAATAGTGGCACGTAGCAGCCGACCCGAAAAATGCGAAAAGCAGGATAGCACATAGGATGATCCTATATTAAAAAAATAAATACAGACACGTGTGTGTAAGAGCATCTTCAGTGCTCTCCATATAAGAAACCCACTTTATGCCACCTCAATTTTAAGCAACCCAATCAGTTTTCCCTCTAATGGGAATTCCTATTAACAAGTTGCTGGAATCACAAATATCCCGTCTTCTCCAACATCCCACTCCATATTCTCTCTCCTATCTTTCCAATTTAATTGTTAAGCAACTCTTTCCAATTTTAAGCAACCCAAAATCACATGTGGCACACCAAAATAATATTTAATTGTTAAGCAAATCAAGCATTGTAGTTAAGCAACTACATTGTAGATGCTCTAATGCTCATAAGACAAGTAAGTTAATGATTATTCATAATTTCAATAAGAAAAATAAAGACTTGCACAAAACATACAGGTAAATAACAAAAGTGAAGGAAACAGTAACATAGCATTAATAGAGACTGAAAACAGGTGAAGTGGTTATCTCCAGTGAAGGTGGGTGGGCAAGAGAAGAGGTATGCACTTCAGGGGGAAGTGCAAACTAAATAAATCATAACCAGATGATATCGAAATTCCAACATATGTTGAACTAGTCTAATTGACCAGACTAATGAAAAAAGAGCATAAAGAAAACAATGCTGAAATGCAGAACCGGGTGCGAGCATTTTACGGAAAACCAATGACTTAAATTTGATTAATTGGTATATTTTATTTCCTATTTACCTTTTCCGATGCTCTGTGGAAACACCACAATGCAGAAGCAATATCTTTCTTGACACAGTCGCCTGTCAAATATACAGCACCCAAAAGGTAAAGAGCACCTGGATGCAACTAGAACATAACATACCACAAGTAAGGTTTAGATAGACATGCTGAAATCATGGTAAGAAAACACCTTCCATAGGGTTACGTACCTGGTCCACAGCTTTCTCCAAATAATAAAAAGCTTGTTGATCAGACTGGACATAGTCATTCTGTCTCCAAAAATATTGTAAAAACAAATAGTAAAACAAAACTAAAGAATTCTCTCTGGATCACCATACTTCCCAAAGTATTCAATGATATGTACATCATCGAAATCTAATAGAATTGCACAACTATGATGCATAGATACAATACATGTATCCAATCCAATACAATACATATCTGATATGGAAATACAATTACTCTAAAAATATATAACAAATAAGATATACATCTAGATATCTAAGATATGTATAAAAGTTCATAAAACATAATACATATATAATTGTAACTGTAAATCCAAATTAATAACACTTCTTGGCCATTACTAAAAACAAAAATAAAAATTATAATCATCATAAATCAACTCCTATTGTCTACAAATAGGAATAATATCAATCTCATTTCTTTCTTGAAATTATCCATAAAGAGGACAATTACTAATTTCGGTTCATTAAGGGACAATATTTTTATGTTTCCATATCATACATGCTTCTAAGTCTCATGTGCAGCTCTATTGAGTTTTCACGACTATTTTTAAAGGCTTGGATACTTCACAGATACGTATCAGTCAAGTATCTAGGTGGAGTATTTAAGAGTATTAGTATCGGTATTGAATATGTAACGGATATAGATACGTGATGTAAATTAAAGTATATGTGCTTCATAATCAGGCAACCAAAGAATCAAGGAACTATTATCAATTCACCATTATGAATACAAAAGATCACGGCCAGGCCATTTCTTTCTGCACTTTAGCCTACCATCGCTCTCCCCAAGGTAATATCTCATTTATTAACCACAAAAAACAATCAGAATCTTAAATCTGCAAATAGTGATTCACGGAGGCATTAACGAATTATTGCAATCATAAACTCAGTTTGCAAAGTTGGTTGTATGTACATAAATGATGTCATCACAATATAAGGGTTAGAGTACCCTCACCTCAACTCTTAGATGACAACCCAATGCATACTGTGCCTCAGGATCACCCATTTCTGCTGCTTCTACCAATAATGCTGCCCCTCTGTTTACATGGGGAAAAGGGAATATATGGTTATGCATTCATGGTTGATAGATTGAGAGTATTTATATGTGATTTGAAAAAACAACCAAGCACAAAAGAACTCAAACTAGTCATCGCTACTCAGTGAACCGACAGGTACACTACACATAGTCAATGGAAACTGTTTAAAAAATGGCATAAAAAGAACAGTAAATAATAAAACCTCAAAAGTGACATGAAGGTCATTGATTTTAAAAAGGAAAAAATCAACAGAGAATATCTTAGAAAGCTGCATCATCATACTACACAAAATGAGATTTATAATGTATTGAGGCATTCCATTTCATGACTGATTTTTACTTGGCCCTTCCTTGTGGATTGCTACTTGGTTGAGTTCACATCAGAAAGTAGCTTAACTAGAACAATTTTGTAGGGAATCATAAGTTCCATACAGTGACTTTCATAATAAGTTAATTAAAGAGTAAATTACACTAACTGTCCAGTCTACCCTGAGGTTTCATGACATTACACAAACATCCTCTGCTTTTTTCTACTCCTACACTAACCCTCCTTAATTTTTGAGTTATACATTACACTAACCCCCTTGATTGTTTGAAAAACATTCCACCGGACTCCCCTAAAGGGAGGTTATTGTAAAGCCTAAAAAGGCATTGGGGTGTTTGTGTAATTTCACAAAACCTCAAAGGTGGTTAGTGTAATTTACTCTATCTTAAAAGAAATAAGGCTTGTTTTTCAAGTATTAGTTGAAAAAGAATGAATGTTAAATAGTAATGTGAAAACGACCTATTTTTCTGGTATGAAAAACTTAATTAAGCCAAGAAACAATAGAATTAGAATCATATGGTATAGTAATTCTACATTTATTGATGGAGCATGATGCGGAGAAAGAATTGACTTACACAGCTTTATTAGCTCCTGGAACAGGGTATTTCATATGCAATCTGGACAACCAATACCTAGCATGGGTATTGGTATTATCAGCTTCCAAAGCAAGCTCGAAATTCTCCTTAGCTGTCTAATATTGAACCTCAAATAACTAAAGGTCCTCTTTTTCTTCTCATGCATCAAATCTCAAATAAAGAAACAAATAGCAGCAAAAATAGGTGGAGAAAGCATTTTCATTACCCTGAGAAGAGAAACAATGCCCGAATGCTTGGGATCGGAATAATCGATGACTCTATCAACCTCCTTCAAAGCATTCCAGCCTTTTGCAATGAACTCCAAGGCTTTCTTGTTCCTACTATGCAATGCTCTCTGCAAAAAAAATTCCAAACCCTAGATTGAGATAATAAGCATGGATGTCGAAACAAGACAAGGGTAATACTGTAAAAGCACAACAACATGCCTGCTGATTGAACTGGAATGGAGAAACAACAGTGGAGGGTTTGAGAACGAATTTGGCCAATAATGCCCTCGGAAGCATCTTATCTGCTAAAAAACAAAGCAACAATGGGTATTCCTTTACAGCGTCTTCTAAGAAATTTGGAAAGAAGAAAAAGTTAGAGAAGAGATTGTGTACACAAATCGAAGGCTTAAGTGAAGATGTCGAAGAGAACACGTTCGAAGTGCGATTCAGGATTCACTCTGTCTCGTCAGGCGAACATAGGAGAAATCCGGCGAAGCCAATCGGCGTCACGGCGGCGCGACTCAGACGACGGCGGAGGTAAGGCGCAGAAGAGTCGAAGCATGAAGAAGTGAAGAAAGGGGATGCGCGGTGTGCAGTTTTTTCCAACCGGTCAAGAAGATGTCCAAAACGGGTGGGTTCGAATGGGTTGACGGGTTAATCAAATGCCTTTCTAGTGGAGGGGAGGGGGAGAAGAAAGGGGAGGGGAAAACTTGGCATGGCAACGGGGCGGGTCGGGGTCGGGTTTTGTTTACCCCACCCCGCCCCCGACTCCCCATTTCTCTCTGGCCCCCACCCTAAAAATCGACCGGGGTGTATATTTATACTCCATCCCCGTCTCTGACGAGGTCGGGTCGGGTTTTTCTCGCTCCGTCCCAGTTTCATATTTCAATGTGTTATATATATTAATAATTAGCGGTTCGGTGACAGGTTCGGGTGGATATTAAGAATCTCATTCCCGATCCCAAACTCGAATTTGGTTATCGGGAAAAACTTGACCCCAACCCCGACCTCGATCAACTCCAATTTTCTCCGTCAAAATCGGGATGGGTCTGGGGTGGGCCTCACAGATTCGGGCTCGTTGCCATGCCTAGAGGAAACGAAGTCTCCGTTGTAAAACTATTCAAATAATAATAGATAAAATATAATGTTAAAATAATAAATTAAATACTATAAGTGTTACAATGATTAAAATAAATATTGTAACATAAAAATATATAAAATAATAAAAAATAAACATAACATCTATCATTATCAATGTCTTGATTTATAACGTTAAATTAATAAAATAAATAGTATAATAATTAAATTAAGAATGTTAGACTAACTATGATCTTAAAAGCTAAATTTTATACTTTAATTATTTAACCATTAAAGTAGACTGAATTTTTTTATACTTTAATTATTTAAATATCCAAGTTCTAAAAAAATATTTGATAAATAATCTTTTATAAAATTATTTATTAGTTTTGTAACTAAAGTTAAAATTATTTTTTATTTCAAAATATACAAGAAAGAAATACATGTGTTTATAACTTTTATAAAAAAAAAATCAAGTTTTAAAATATTTTTTTCTCACAAACACAATAAAATCAAACAACACTCACAATAAAAATAAACAAACACATCAAATATAATAATAACAAAAGTCATCAAGTTTAATAAGAATTATATATAACATATTTATGTTTATAATATAATATTATTAATAATTAAATTTATAAATAAATAAATAAATAAATCTTCTAATAATACACAAAACATAGTTAGTCTATATATCATAACAATTGATGAAAAATTATATAAAAATAAGATATATATATATATATATATATATATATATATGTGTGTGTGTGTGAGAGAGAGTTATTTTATTAATTTATTTATTATACTATTTATTTTATTAATTTAACATTATAAATCAAGAAATTAATAATGATAGATATTAAGTTTATTTTTTTATATTTTTTATTAATGTCTTGTCCGCATTAGGATGGTTAGGATCTCAGAAAAGTCTTAAAGAGAGTCTTATAGTATGGTTTGTGTTAAAATCATGATATATATAATATTTTTATAAAATATTATAACAGGAGCTAAAGAAAAAAAAAAGTATTAAGTATTCTCAACGCATGCACAAATCAAATCACATAGGCCATGTTTTCTATAACAGGAGTTATCTCAACTTCTTCCTTAGTGCATTCATTCCTAATCTTATCATGACTAGCATGTCCACCACTCATCATTCTCATCTCTTCTACATTGACCATTTAGATCTTCTCAGAATTTTTCCCCCTAATGTTATTCCTTAAATAAAACTTCTAAATCCTTAAAATTTTATCTTATGGTGTTCTTCTAACCCCAACTAAGGTTGAATATGCACTAATTACATTAAGTCTCCCCTTCCACTACAAACTTAAGAATTATAATCCTATCAACATCACTCTTCCAATACTTGAAGTTTTCAATGACAATTTTACCCAGCCTATTTGTTTTTAGCAATGTACAACAACTTAAAACCTACCGTGTCTAATTCTCTTTCCTTTCTCCTACAAACCTAATTTTATGCAGTCACATAAAATTAATCTTCCTCCTAATCATGGTGTTTCATAAAATTAATCTTCCTCCTAATCATGGTGTTTCATGGTGTTTACTACTTCAATTGTTTTACCTACAAGAGTGCCTATACTCCATGTTCCAAAGCAAATCCTCTTCCCATGAACTAAATTTTTTACCACACACACAGAATGCTATACACTTTTAGCATTTATCAGAGGAAAGATTTAATTAGCATTGATATGGCGTTAATTGCTAAAGAGATTCCAAATTTTATTATACTCTTTCGTTACACTACAATCATTCATGTAATATATTTTGTATTTTTTATGCTAATTTTTTATAATGCTTGTTTAAGATCAAATATCTAAATGTTACTAGGAAGAAGTATTGCACGTAGGTTGAAACAAAAGATTCTTCGATGTCAGAATTGACTTAATAGTTTTCAAGACATCTCTACAATTAAAAATAAAATTTAATCATATTTCTAAAAAGGAGTAGAAAACAAAAAATAAAGTAAAAACTTCCCAAAAAAGAGTAGAAAGTAAAAAAGTATAAAAAAATTGAAACCAAACTATTCTAAAAACATAAAATAAAAATTTCATTTAATTTCTAAAGCCAGTTGAGAGTAGATATTCAAAATTAGTTATCAATAATTCTAAAGTTGCAAAATGCGAAGAGATTGAAAAAAAAATTGTCTTTAAAAGGCGTACTTATACTAAATACACAACACTAATATCTCATAAGAAGGAATTTAAAATAGAAATGAATATGTAACTCTTTTATCCATAAATGAGTATGTAAACTAAACATTCATATATTAAGATGAATGTTTAATAGTCATTTATGGATAAAAAAAATTACTTTGTAATTTGAAGTTTAAACATTCATTCATGACGTGAAAGAGAATGTATTTTACTCTTAATCTATTACCTTCGCCAAAAGCAACATTTTTAAATGTAGTATGAAAGAAAGATAATCAACAAAAACAAAAGTGGGACATAAACCAAAGCAGAGTAATAAAACATTATGCACAAGAGTTATAAAATGCCATCTAGAGATACGTAAAACTATGTTTTTGCTTTGTCCCTATTTCCCTTCACTCTTGTAATCTAATCTTCCTGGACCAAAACATGATCACTGAAACCTAAGCTACATAAACATGTCACCTTTTGAGATATTACAGCTATTGCAGCACTCAATCATAGCAAATTAGGGTACAACCAATTTTAGCTGCTCTTCATCTTTAAGTTGCTTGCTTAGTCTTCTTTCTTATCCGGTTTGTCCAGCGCGGCCAATCTTTCAACAAGGGGAGGATGAGAATAGTGATAAGCAGAGTACCAAGGATCTGTATTCATAGCTGAAAGATTCTCCTCCTGAAAATGCAGGCATAAATCACTTTACTTCCCATCACCAGGAACAAAATCTCCTTGCACATAATAGCATGAGGAAGAATAAAAAGTGAAAATTGAAAATACATCCACAAAGCAACCAATTCACTGATAATTGGTTGCATCGATGTAGTTAGATAAAACTATGACCCTTCTAGACAAACATTTTAGCAAGCACTTACAGGAGAAAAAAATAAAAAGCAAAATAAATTTGTGCATCTCAACTTTTAGAGAAATTAGGTATGAGAACTTTCAAAAGTTTAAATGCATAGGTTGATTTTTAACATGTGGATGAAATTTATCTCATTTTGCCTTTTTATTTTCTTCTAATACTAAGCATTTACTGTGAAATTTATTCAAATAAGGCCTGTCAAACCAGGAAAATAATAGTATAAAAGCACAGATAATAAATGTCACCTGTAGTTTCACAAGACCACCGCGTAGTCCAGATGCATATCCAAGCTTCTTAGCAAAGCCATCAGCCTGCATAGGATGACAAACATAAAGAAAGTCAAAAGGAGATGCACAGCACAAACATAGGAGATCAAGTCTATGCCGGCCTCAGTTGGAGTTAAAAAGGGCAGGTGAAAATGGCCACGTATTTGGCCAGAATAATGTGTAAACAGAATACATTGCTATTTTCCACGAATCCATCTTCACTCCAACAAAAAGAGATGAAAGGAGAAGAAAAGGAAAGTAACCTGAAATTCAAATGATCGGCTGACAAGGTTCAGACCAAAGCTGACCAATTGCTGAAGTGGGATTACAGTATGCTGCAAATAAATCCAGGTGAAAGGATTTTAAGTGCTTTGTAGATAAAATCTTCCATGGAACTATAAAAGAATAATGGCATGGAGGCTCAAACTTTGGATTTGTGCAAACAACCTAAATATCACTCCTAGTGACTTCATGAAAGTAGTGTTTTAAGGCACCCGATAGCAAAGATCAAATTTAAAGAAGTCAAATAAACCTCTTATTCTAAATGAGTTTAAAAGTTAGTAACTAAACATGGTTCTCAAAAGCCCAATTCTGGATGTTTCCAATGCTAGCATAGCATTTTGCTATGTAGATATGTATAATGCAACAGACTATGCCCCTTGCATGAACATTTTGAGATGTTTGAATGACCAATGCAATGATACAAAGCTCTAAAATTAAAACAATTGAACAGGAGAATATAAGTCAAAACCATTAAATTGAGCTAATGCCCACAGTAGGGATGGACCAGTAATATACTAACGTACTCCAGTGCCCGAAGGTTCCTTGCTATGCGAAGTACGGGGAAGGGTCATTTACGCAACCTTACCCTTGCATATACAAAGAGGTTGTTTCCATATTCAAACCCACGACCAACCCGGTCATCAAGGCACAACTCAGAAATATTCCCATGCAGCAAGATGTACATCGAACAGAAATCCAGCAAACATTTTTTATTTAGATGGAAAGACCATATTTTGAAATGTACCTGAAATATGATGAGCCCAATGAGGACTGGCTGGGTATCAAACCCAAAGCTTCGATACAGATCAGTTGAATTTCGCACCAGTGTATATCCTCCAAATTGTAGAAGTGTAAGAATCTACAACAATATATCAAAGTGTTACAAATAATCTCAGTCAAAATATTGCAATGCCTTTTCCATTAAACATTTAATTATAATTGAATGTAACTATGAGAGATGCATTTGATGATATAACTATTAGGCATTGTTTACAGAGTTACATCATCAAATGCAATAGTAACAAGGTCTTAATGATGTCAAGCTAAACGGCTTCACAAAGTAACCACAAATATTCCATTATCATGAATAATCAATATAGAGGCAATCTGGTATTCACTTTCAGTTCAGGAATGCTATTACACAAACCTGCATAGCAACAAACGTGTACACAGTATGGTTGAGCTTCCAGTGTCCCAACTCATGGGCAATAACAGCAACAATTTCCTCATCGTCTTTGCACTGTATAACATCATTTGATAAGTAAGGATAACTCATAACTAAACCACATTTCTCAAATTTAGTATTTGATATAGACACTCTGACACTCACCATAAACTACTAATATATTCTCCCTCATTCGGTATTCATGATTCAATTGAGATAATAAGGATCAATTTCATCTCTTTAGGTACACATTCTCTAACCCTCTTATTGTTATTAGTTATAAACATGCTATAACTGTGCATCAATTTGTTTCTTAATTTTCCATCAATTGTTATCAGAGCTAGGATTGATGCATGTTTTGCCAATTATGGTTGTTTTTGAGTTATAAAAAAATTGAAATTTTAGATCCTATTGCTACATAGTACGTACACTCTAATATTTTAAACTTTAAAGAGAAGCAGCACATATATGAAATGAAAAATATATCAGAAAGTAATAAGCAAGGAAACCATTACATGGGATATTCATTAATTCAGTAAAAGTTAAATGTGGAACAACAAATTCAATCACCTCAATCAATTTGAACATAAGCTTTGACTACAAACCAACCCTAGTCTAGCCTACAAAATAGAAATTTTACATGCAGGTAGCATCTCATTGAATGAAAGCAGGGAGAGGGAGAATGGTACAAACATTTGCAAAGATTCACTCAAGATTTATTTATTTTTTAAAAAGAAGCAGCTTGAGAGAATATAACGAATTTTATAGAAATAAAGCTCTTCCATAAGGTTAAAACACGAGATGTATAACAACCTGAAAGACAAAATAAATTTCTACAGTTATTAGTAATTCTTAACCTGTTGAATTAATGTGTCATAAAGCACAATCCTCTTGTTCTTGAAGAATCCATACATATAGGCCTGCAATATATATAGAAATTATTTCAAGCAAATTTACAAACTGAAGATAAAAATATGACATGAAAGACTATTTTCTATACTTTATTTTTTACAACATAAGAAATTTCAAATAAAGAAAAGTTGTGCAAATTTGAAAGAGTGATCACATCCAACTAAATATTATAAGACACAAAAATAAACAGCAGCCCTAATAAGCCATCTTCATGAGTTTTTTCAAGACAATGTACCCTAAGCAACTCAATATTGAAAAACCATGAGCTAGGTAAACCACTCCATAACAGAGTGATGTCAAAAGCAATCCTGTTATTCCATAAACAGAAGTATGATAAAATTTGAGCATGTAATCTAAATTAAAACAAAATCCTATAAGTACATGACTTCCTGCTGTATACGTGCTTTGTATTCTGTAACCTATTCCACTGTTATTCAGCTTTGATCTATCAACACCCATATAAAAGTCGTATAAAAGAAATAAATGTATTTTAATATAAAGATATCCATATCCCCTTTTAAATTTGGGTTGCAAGGGAAGGAGCAGTCTTCAAAACAATGCCATACTAAAAAGTTTATCAAAATAGTTTATTATATATTACTATTGGCCAACATAGATAAATCTGTGACTGTGAGGACACATCACTGCTATTCACTGCTAAATTATAATCATCTCAAGGGATTAAAAATAAAAGATAAAATGACAGCTACACTTTTTAACAACTAGGCCAAGAAAAGAAAACAAACAACAGAAGAAAATTAACAGGGGTTAGCATTTCATAAAAAATCAAACTGTTCTGGTGAGTGACAAAATTCTACATATTTGAATCCTCAGCATGCATGCAGATAGGGGAGGAAAAAAACAATCTCAAGATTTACTTGATCTCAAAGGAGGGGGAATA
This sequence comes from Glycine soja, assembly GCF_004193775.1. Lineage (NCBI taxonomy): Eukaryota > Viridiplantae > Streptophyta > Magnoliopsida > Fabales > Fabaceae > Glycine > Glycine soja. Next base: position 51,788,658 of record NC_041019.1, on the reverse strand, counting down.
ATGAAGAATACAAATAAAGTTAAAGTTAATCTATTTGAGATTAAAATAAGCATAGTATAATGAAGTGTAACCGTATTGGATTTGAATTTAGAGGAGATCAATATTCCTTACATTGCTGTGACTTGATCTTGTGGATCCATCGACAACAAATAGTTTCTTTAACGGATAGTTGAGGGAGGAAGCAAGTTTCTCAATTTTCTCCCTGAGTTGACCATCTGGAAGCTAGTTACCAATTATATCATGAGTGCAAAGATAAAGAATTAAAGTGTAACCAAAAATAGCAGGAAAAAGTACACTGATCTCCCCTTCGATTTGCACTAATCACAACTATACTCACTTTGCTTACATCCACCCAACCCAACTCCATTAATTTGATAATTATGATTACAGCTTTAACCCAGCAGTTATTGGTCTGTTAAAGCATTAACACAAAAACAAACACGTGACTTTTAATTTTTTTCTAGTTTTTTCAAAATTAAAAATACAAAACAAGACTATTGTGCCCTTCCTCTGGGATGCTTCTCCCAAAAACCAAGATGGACTGTTCCTCATCCAAGCCAAGCTCTAAATCCTCCCATCCCCACACCTCCACTGCCTGCACCAACCTCTACCAACTTGAGTATTTGACCTCTCCTGAAACCTCCTTCTCAGCCCCATAACCAAAAGAGGAGAGTCCGAGTGTAATTAGTGCTAACCTTGGAAGAATTCAATGTAATTATCCCAAAACTAAAATAAACAAATATGGTATATGAATTTTTTTAAAATATTATATGTTAAGAAATTCTTACTGGAGTAAACTTATTGAAGAGTGGAGCTATTAGTACTGGATAAAGGGTCATCATCACAATAGAAAGACCAAATGTAAAAGCCCAAAGATAGATGGCCAAGTATGGACCTCCTTTCTGCCAAAATTCACATGAACATTAAAATAGAAAATCAAAGTCAAAAATAACTCTAAAACAAGAGCAGCTAGAAAATCCAAATATCAAGCTAAGTTTTTAAAGTGCTAGTTATTTTAAATAGCAGAAGATTTTACCTGTACTATTACAATTATTGCAGCCACTATAGGTGGACCAATTATTACAGAAAGGAAAATTCCTTTAATCATGTCCCTAAAGAATAACCATGGTGTTTGCTGTATAATAGAAGATAAAAACGTAAGGATAGTAGGATACAAAAATACGAATTTTACAACAGAAAAACAATATTACAAAATGAGACGTCAAATCAAAATAAAAGGAGTGAACTAAAAACATGAATGAAATAATAGATGGATGGTTGAATTTGAAGGAAGAATACGAACCTTGTTAAAACCATGACGGGCCTCAATCACAAAAGTTGAGTACAGAGAAAAGGGCAAATCAGTTATCTGCACAATAGGTAGTCACACAATAAAGTTTATTAAAATGTAGACATTAAGATTGATAATTCAAATGCACAGTTATCAGAAGCAACAAAAAGCATTACCATCATCTTCCAAAACCCAAAAAGTAATAAAAAAGAAAAAAATATTCCAAAAAGTAATGCTTCAGCACAGGATATCAAAAAGAGATAGAGGAGAATAATAAATAACAAAGCATTCAAGTTGGTCCCAGTGAAGTTGAACATGGAGTAAATAAAACTGGTGGTCTCAATTATGCATAATACACCCAAAAATTACTATATTCTCTAGTAATAAAAAGTGTCAAAAACACACCTGTGACCAAATCATCACCCCAGCTAAAAAGGCAAGGGTATGCAGTATTTCATTCTCAGCATTGAGACTGGCTATTGTCATAAAATCTCCTGATATCTGTAATCAATAGACATCAAATAGCAATTTTACAATTGGCAAATAAGGGTTCGTACTTCATAAATACCACACCAAAATCTCACCTTCCAAAACCAGGGCAATACTCCGAAGTACAAAATTGTAGAGTCTATCACTATTGTCACAAACTCGTGAACAAAATGGAAGTGGCTGAACAAAAAAAAGGCATTTGTAAAAATGCTAACAAGATACAATAACAGAAATACACAATTATGAAGAAAAAGAAATACCAGAAGCAACCTTGAGAATAAGATAACATCATCCAATGAAAGAAATTCACATAAATTCAAGAACAAACCTTTTATCAAGACTATAGGCTCTAGATTTCTCAAATTTCTCTTGGCTGATAACTCCTTCTAAAGTCTTTGGAAGAGTAGGAAGTTTGAGGGCACTATGTTGCCGCACATCCAAGTAAGTTTCAAATATGTACATTAATATCATAAACCCTGAAAATAGATCATAAGAAAACATGAAACAGTTAAATCCTATATTTTATTTTCAATTTTGAAGGGACTAAGCAGTGAAATACAACAAAAAAAGTATAAGAAAACAATATTGGACAGTCAAAACTGGGTCAAACCAAATGACACAACAAAATCATGGGGAATAGTGGTATTAGCAAAGGGACTAGACCAATGGTTGTAGGGTTTTCTATTGAATCCCAGCAGCAGTGAGTATTAAGATGCATCATGCATCAAGATTTGGGTTTCAGATTTGAGCAGCTACTCCTCATAATATTCATTTTATCAGTTTCACTTTTGCCTCTGTGTAGGTAGGCCTATAGTTTGTCACATATACATCAAACCAAACCCTAGTGGGATAAGGCCTTGTTGTTGTTGTCTGTTTTTCTCCCTAATTTATATCTTTGCACTTAGTTACAACCGTTTACTACTTCAGCAACATACAAAAGTTTCCACAATAAAAGAGCTGTGTAACATCATGAATCACTGCCAAACATGTTCCATTACATCCATCCAATTTGACATACTTATGGAGTTGTTCATACTACCAAACACACCATGTCATTGAGGCAAGCCAGCTATGTTTTAATAAATATGCGATATTATGAAGAACCAACACAAGATCAAGCAATTAATAAACCTAGCTTAAATGCCCCTGACGACATAGTGTATAGGCATAAGAACAATCATGTTTTCTACTCCCAAGTTATCTACACCACATACAACCAAATAAGTGGACTATTCTTTCCAACCAGTGAAATCTCAGATGCTGCTTCACCCGCATCTGGCCACAACACATCCATGACCACCACCCCCACAACAAAAACAACAACAACAACAACAAAGCCTTAGGTGAGGTCAGCTACATGGATCACAACATAAATATATAATTCTACTGAGTTATAACTCTAGGTTTCTTCTCCTCAAGTTATAATTAACTAAAAAGAAAGAGAAAGACCCTGTCTATTAACATTACTCTTCCCTGCACTGGTAAATGGTCAGAAACCAAAGGGGTTACATTTTTCAAAGAAAACTCCATACATAATACAACAAGAACACAAAATGCATGTTATTCAATGGCAATGCTAGGGCAAGTAAAAAGGGGGAGGAGGGGACTCAAAATCCTCAAATGAATAACCACAGCACTTTCAATTAACGCGTCACCAGAATCCAATAAAAGGGTCGAATTACACGATAAACTCAAAAACTAGCAAATTGATTAGAAAGGATAAAATAGAAAGATAGAAACTTTATTTACAATAACATGACCCAGTAGCTGAAATATATGATTTTTGAGGTTGAAAAATAAGAGAGGCGGAAAAATTGCATAAGGGGCAATAGAGAAAGAGAAGATAGCTCACCGACAACGGCTTCCATGTAGGGAAACGCCATGGCTGAGACACACGCTGATGAACCGAAGGACAAACAACAAGTGAGAACTGAGAAATCAGAAACAGAGTGAGATCATTGGGTTTTATATTGAGAGATTGGATTTGTTTAAACCCCCCTTTAGGTCCCAATGTTTGGGACGCAACTCAATTTTGGGTGTTATGTTAATTTTGGAAATATTTTTGTTACTATTTTTTTAAAAAATGTAACTATCAATTCGGTGACAGAGAAATTACTCTTGGAATTAGTAAATTACCGGTTAAATTACATAAATAGTACTAGTGTATATTAAAAAATCATAATCTATAAATTTCATACTTTAAAAGTTATAAAAAAATATCACGCTATATCTCAAGAAAAAAATCATAGCAGTTCTATTCCTTCACTCATTCACTTGAACCCATTTAACCATTTTGTTTGATTTTCTATTTGAGGGGTTTAGAAAGTAAAATCAATTTTTGTGACATGCTTAATTACTCTCCAAAGAGTATGTTTGCACATTAAAATCTTGTATGAAAATTCTTTTTTGTAAAAATAAAATTTGGATTTCTCTTGTAAAATCAACTTACTAACTAAGTTTAACTTAAATTGAATTTTGTAAACTTTAATCCAAGCATACATCCAAACTAATAAAAAATGGTTGATCATATTAGTTTTACAACATTTCTAATTCAAAAAACTAATGATTGAATTATCGTTAGTAGTCCTCAAAATGACATTTTTAAAAGAGTCAAATATATGTCTTTTGTATTTGTTCATTCGATCAATCTAAAAAAACACGTACAGCACAATAAACGACAACTCAAACATGTCCTAATTATTTTTGGTTAGATCACTTATTTCCTTTTACTCTAGTTCAATTAGCTAGTATAAACAAGTTTTGATAGCACCAATTTAAATTTAATTTTTTTATAAATTTAAAATAATTTTCAAATTCGGCATTTTAAATCTGTTGCTTTGATTATTATTGTGACATTTTAAATTTTAAAGAATAACGCATGTTTAAATTTAATCAAAAATGGAAAAAGTGAAGCATCCACAATTTCATCCCCTTTTGTGGATTAATTTTTTTTAACTAATGACAAATTTCATTAAGAATTTAATTTAAATACACTAATACATCAAATTATAAATTATCATCAATAATAAAATTATTGAATTTTATAATAATTCTCTTTGTAAGAAAATCATACAAAAACATTTTATTAAAAGTTGACTAATTTCGAATATATTCTTACCATATTAATTAGTATGGTACATTTAGGAATGTTGACTTTGATATTTGACTTCATAATCGAGTGAAAAATTGCAAATTGTAGACTAATAGAATAACTTAAGAGTGCCAAAATAAACAGGAAATAAATGGAAATCAATTAGCAAGCAAGATCTGCAAGACCACATTATAACCTCATAGCGACATAGTTGATGGCATGTCCAAGCCTCTTACATAAAGAATCAAAAATAATATTACATCTGAATGAAACCAGGAATACAACACAGTCTCTTCTGGTTCCAACCTTACTTCCTTTTATCCTATGATTTTGCATCAAAACTATGTCACCTCCTTCCTCTTCCCTTTGATTTTGCATCAAAATGATGAGACTTAAGCTTCTTTTTCCGAATTATCGTGGCAGGACCACTTCCCTCTCTGAAGGGCATACCCATAAGAGCTAACAATTTCTGTGCTTCTTGGTCGGTATTAGCCGTCGTCACGATGCAGATATCCATTCCCCGAGGCTTACCAACAACATCGGCTCTGATCTCTGGGAACACACCCTGGTCCTTAATGCCAATGCTGTAGTTCCCATGCCCATCAAAGCTGTTGGGGTTCACACCTTGGAAATCTCTTGTCCTAGGAAGTCCCAGGTTGATAACTCGGTCTAGGAATGAATACATCATCTGTCAAAAATCAAACAACAGTTATCGGATTTCAGCTTTATAAAGACACATGAGGTTTTGGTTTATGGTATGTGGTTCTAATACAACAGGTACTGGATGGTTGCTAAAATATGAGAGCTTACTGAAAAGTAGAGTATTAGAATTGGAATTTGGTATTCAATGATGTACTTACAGTTTTTAAATAAAGAATTTCAAACAGATATCAAATTCACATACATATATATTGCAACATATCACTAAACCCTTTGACATGACAGAAACTCCGTAGCATGTTTGGAAATGAATCGGAGACGTGATTTTTCACATCCGATAATGCTACTAGCTGTTGCTTCTGAGATTTTCACATCTGGGATGTAAATTGTTGGGGGTTGTAAATCGTGCTTCTAAACAAGTGGATAGTCTCATTCAGTAAATTCCTGATGAGAGCACTCTTTATTAAAGTAACATTGAAAATTAAACACAAATGATTAGCATAGCCTATCCAAAAGAAAACAACTTCGACCTTGATAAAACACAGACAAAACAGAAGGCCAAAATTTACTTTAACTTTAGATTCTGAAGAAACAAGTTCAGGATAACAGGAAATAATGTTACCTACTGTTCTTATAGGAGGAGAATAATGTTTTCCAAGTAAACATTTTCAGTTACAAGATAATGTCTGATTGATGGAGAGCATATTATGTCAACAAGGAATATTGCTAATTTGCAACATGAAAGCATATATTCCAAACCTAAATAGCAACTCTGTTCTAGGTTACTTTTAGACAAGTATGGAATCCGCACATTTCCCATACATTAGTTAACTTCTCAGGTTATTACCGCTACTAACTTGCCAGATCAAACGAATATGCCTTAGTAAAGAAATGAAATCCTTTCATAATCATATAACCCCCTATTGAACTATATTCCAATTCTCAAACTTCATTCTATTCCTATTTCATTTAAAGGATGTCAAAAGGCTTACACAAGATTCCTAGCCGCAGATAAAGGACAAGTTAACAAACAGCAGCACATTTATCACAGTATGGAATCCACACATTAGCAAAAGATTATTTTAACTTCTTAAGTTCTATAGTTGGCCATGAATCCATTACCAATGTTCAGAACTGCTATTAACTTACCAGATTAAACGAATATGCCTAAGTAATGAAATGAAATCCTTTCATAATCATATAAATCCTATCGAACTATATTCCAATACTCATACTTCACTCTATTCCTCTTTCTCTTGAGGGATGTCAAAAGGTTTACACAAGATCCCTAGCTGTAGATAATGGACAAGTTAACAAATAGTAGCAACACATTTAAGAATAAATTTCCAGCAGCATATCAGCACTAGTCAAAGCTTCTTATACCGAGGCATTTAACCGTACCAGCAAAACAGCCACACTATCAGGAAAATAAATCCATGTAACAGCAGTGTAGCAGCTCGTTACCAAAAGCCAGTAACATCATGATACTCACATTGTTCTAAATATCATCTACAATAGGAGAATGTCCAGAGTCATAAAAGAAAAAGCATAAATAAATTCAGTAAATCATCCCATGCCCATCAACTATATTCACTAAACAATATAAATCGAATACTACTAAATGCTCACATTTCCTCTTAGTGTCACAGCAATCCCAAGCGGTTGACCTTCCCTGATCTTAAAAGTGGCAAGAGAAGCCCTGGCCCGAGTCTTAATAGGTCTCTGCCCTGTGATCAGTGCTAGATCACTTATTGCCGCGTCCAAACCCTTTGCATTTTGCGCAGCATCTCCAATACCACAGTTCACCACAATCTTCTCAATTTTAGGCACCTGAAATGAAGGAAGATAAAACCCAACATTGCAAAAATTGAAGGCAAACCAAATGATCATACCCCCATTTCTTCTTCAACACTATTTGACATCAAAACTTATGGTATGTTTGGAAGATAGGAAAGAAAACAAGGATAACAATGTATTTTATTTTGTTTAGTTAACGAGAAAATGGGAAGAAAAAAAAAATCTAACTTATAGAAATAAAAATTCAAAATTTTCCTCACTTCCATTTTCTCTTCAATTCAAATTTCAACTTTTCTCTCCTCCTTGGTCTTCTTTCCACCGTTCCAATCACATCATTAGTCCCCCTCCCACCTAATCAAACCCAAAGAAAACTGAAATTGAGCCGTGAAACCCAATGAAACCAAATCAGCTTATCATGCTTCATCTCTATCTCCCCACTATTACACCAAAGTTGAAAAAAACCCCACCAACCCAAAACCAAAAAAGATTCAAACTTTCACAGCCAAACAGTGTTAAAAAAAAACATTAAGCAAAAGTTAGAAAATTTGGTAAAACCTGGTGTTTGTTGGTGTAAGAGAACTCTTCCATGAGCAAGGGAATAATTTTCTCAGTGTAAGCTGTTTTGAGCCTATTGGCCTTCTCTGCCTCAGACTTCTCCACCAACACAACCCCAGAAGCAGAGGCCTTCACAGAGACCACGGCATTCCCATGCCTGTTTCCATGAGGGAACAGCGAAGAAGAAGAGAATTGAAAGGCACGAAATTGAGAGAAAAAAGAGGACCCAGATGAGTGTAGAAGCGAAGGAGCGGTAGCCATGGTAGTTGCTCGGTGTGCACTCTGAGCTGAGATGGATAGAGATAGCGTTCGAAGGGGTTTAGAGGGTAGTGTTGTAAAGTGCCCCTCGGGTTGAATCTTATTTACGAAGCTTAACAGCGTGGGATGAGAGTGAATGTTAGCCAACCAAAGGGTTTACAAGGGATGTTGTGTTTGGTTACGTGAGGTACAAAAATACAAAGAAGCTAAGAATGGATAAGGAGGAGA